>NW_027505611.1:57500-169887 GCF_021521415.1 Bidens hawaiensis
GGGTTTAACGCAGCAGCACATGTCAAAACAGCGGGTAGTTCTTGAAAATATTTTCTAAATTTTTCTTTCATTTTTACACCCATATCAAAATAAGGTGCACCCCTACAATGAAGTTCACTCAACTTTGTGCACATGACAGCAATTTTTGGTAAAGCAATGGGGCTTGTTGGATAGTAAACCCCGGATAAACTAGTTGTGCAAGATTTAAAAATTTGAAGGACCTCCGTAACGATCTCAATCAATAACCAGTTTCTAGGATCGTACGGTGCACATTTACCCCTACTTGACAAAATTTGATGAAACGCAATTAATGATTCTTTTTTTTGGATGGCTTTCTCAAACATATTACAAGTCGAGTTCCATCTTGTTGGACAATCCCAATTTGGCCCCAACCATTGACAATTAGCTTCTACACAAAATTTTTTGTATCTTGAAAATGTTTTATTGTTGCTAAAAACATCTCGTAACATTCTTTTAAAATTGTTTCTTTGCGTTTCGATCACGTTTAACCCATCCTGCACGGCCAAGTTGATAATATGTGCAATGCATCGGCTATGAAAAAACGCTCCATCACAAATAGGTTTATACTTTAATTTTAAATGGCCAACCGCGGCCGTATTGTTGGACTCGTTATCAAACGAAATTGAAAAGATTTTATGTTCAATCTTGTATTGTCGAATGACTTTATCCAAGATTTGAAAAATATTTCTACCCGTGTGCGGGTAATCAAACAATTGAAACGCAACGGTTCGTTTCATCATTTGACACGACTCGGGGTCAACCCAATGAGCCGTCACACAAATGTATGAGTCGGGCGAACCATGAGGTACCGACCACACATCCGTTGTTAAGTTTACACCAGTTTGTAAGTTTGAAAAGTATGAAATTAGTTCGGATTTAGCGTTTTTCCATGCTTTAAGACAATCTCTTCTAAGGGTCGAACGACTTACGTGTTGGTAGCGTGGTTGAACATAGTTTTGCATCATCTCCGTGAATTGAGGGTTGTCGAAGTGGTTGAAAGGAAGTGTTTGTTGAATCACAAAGTTTGAAAACTTTTGACGTACCGCTTCAACGTCGTACGTAAACACCGCTCCTTGATTCGTCATCTCCGGCTGCGAACTACTTCCCGATTCGTCCTTCAATGCCTTGCAAAATGGCCTTTGTACATGCGCTTTTAAAGTGGAGTTTGCATCTTTGCCATAAAACTTCAAACAATGTTTGCATCGAGCTTTTTGGCTACCGTTAGACATTTCGCATAGGTCGAAATGTTGCCAAACATCATGGTTTCGTTTCGTGGGGATGACCCGAACGACCGTTTCTCCCGTGTTCGAGGCACCCATGTTGACGGATGAAGCAGCACTTTGGGAGGCCATGATAATCGACTACGAAATAAGAGCGTATGGAGTGGTAATGTGGTATAATTGAGCGTGAGATAACAAAATAATCGCGTATGAAATAAACGTTTAGAGCGTTTGGAGTTGTATAATCGAGTGTGATCTAACCAATACCCAACCTAAACTATATATAGATGTTTGTGGGGGTAAAATGGTAAAAAAAAAAACGGTCAAAAAAAAAAACGGGCATATAGCCGTTATACAACGTTCAAAAACCGGTTTTTAACCGGTTAACCGGTTATGGAGAAACCGGTTAACCGGTTTTTCCACAACGGTCAAAAACCGGTTTTTTTATAAACCGGTTAACCGGTTTTTCCATTAACCGGTTCGTTAACCGGTTTTGGATCTAAAACTTGTAACCGAAATACGAACCGGCGGTTTGTAAACCGGTCAAACCGGTTTTTAAAAAACCGGTTTTCGTAAAAACCGGTTTCCGGTTTAAACCGGTAAACCGGTTCCCCAACCGGTTTTTTTGACCATCTATACACCCGGTTAGCAAGGAGATAAATTGTATTTTAAAACATCTACAACAACAAACGTTCACAAACTTTCATGTTAGCACCACATCAGATTTCAAACTTTTTTTATATACTTTCACTTTCATCTACAACAACAAACCGATACATCAACACATACCTCTGCAATCAATTTATGTTTAATAAAAATACTTTCATAACAAATTAGTTTTTATGTTTCGTATATATTCCAAGTGATACATCAAACATTTAACAAATATAGCTTTAAGAAAACATTTAAAAAAATAATATGCATTATTAAACATAAAAATAGAACATACATCAAACATAATAATTAAATGAGACATAATAATAAATCATTTAATGTATGCAGTGTGTGTTAATTCATATAGTTTATTACATCTTTAATACTTTTTGGAAGTTAAAATATGCATTCAGTTGTCATTTATAATAATTATTTTTTTGCAATTTATTTTCCAATTTGTATTTGGTAGAAGCAATCAAAATTTCCAAATTTCTTTTCCACATCGTGAGGGCCCACTTTTAAGTCTTTTACAGAGTTTTAGTGATAGGGAATAGATTGGTGGGGGAGATGTATGATGTATCACAATTTTAATAGTTATATAAATAAATATCAGGTGGGTTTCACTATTTTGTCCGATAAATATTTGTTGGTTTCTCCTCTTCTTGATCACTTCTCAAGAGAGAGGAGGGGGGGGGTTCAAACCCAATATTCTTGGCCACTTTTCCTTCTCAATCTCTTCCAGTACGGGTGGTCTAATAAAATTTGTCATAATACAGTGTAGGCACGTCCTCAAAAAAGTTTAAACCACTTGAATGCTTTATGAATAACTCAAACAAATGTTGTTGGAAATTTCTAATAGCGGTCCTAACATCAGTTGTTCGTTGAGGCGTGTAATACTCGTCTAAAAATTGTTGTCGCAGTCTTTCCAAATGAGGATACTTGTTGATGGAATGACATAAACCATTGCTTGATAGCAATATCATTTAACGTGAATGCAAACAGTACTAACTTAACTTCCCGGCCTTGGTAAAAACCCTGACTGGAGATGGTCCCACAAATCGATTCATTTTCATTTAGGCACACATAAGACTCTTCAGTTGCTTTCCAATCGATTGAAATTGAGCAAAACAATCAAAAAAAGTCTGCATTACCTAAAACGATCTACCCTGTCTTACCAGAGCAACAATAGGTAACGAGTTGTAGCAAATTGTGGTTGGAAGCCTAGAAAGTAAGAATTCAAAAACTGTAATATCATAAAGAATAAGAAAAACCCCATTAGACGTTATGCATTATTATCCAACTATATAGAGAGAAAATGTGATCGAATAACAAATTACAAAGATTAACTAATACGAGTTTTAGTTATGATAATAATATACAACCATAAACCCTAATAATATAATTTTATGATAAGATTAGTATAGCTATTTTTGTTAAGGAATGAGTCAACAAAAACAAATTCAAAGTCATGTCTAATTGAAAAATAAACCTCATTCACACATAATTTAATAGCACTTTTTTAATATTAATAAAAAGTAAACACATAAACCAAAATAAGATGATGTTATTAGAATTTAAAGTAAGGATTAAAATCCAAAAATGGATATTGATTTTCAAAATATGACTTAAAATAATTAAAAACCGTAGGCATATATTTCTTTAAAATATTGTTCTACTTTAAGGCATTGAGTATCCGCGTCGTGTAGGTTTAAGCAATTAAGAGTAAGTCAAGACTGCTTTCATACGCATATACATGCAATTTCCTCATACTTTCCTATCACAATCCCACCACCAACATTAATAACATCATCTCTCTATAACTTATATATATACAAGCATGTACTCTTTTTAAAACCAGTATAATATACATGTAGTGTTTTTTCTTAACATATATGTATAATGGCTAACAAAAGGAAGATCCAAGAAACCAATGAATATTGTCTAGTAAAGATATCAACCAAAGAACAAGAAGTACTAGAAGCAGCTGCTGCTCATTTGATTCTACTCAGAAACTCTAATCTTCAACAATTATATAGTTGCAACAAGAAAAAACAGGATGATGGAGTCCAAGGTATTGTGAATAATAGTACGAATAATAATGATGCAAGTTCATTGAGTACTTCTTCATGTGCTGAGTCGATAAAGTCTGTGATATCAATGGAGGAAGTGGAAGAAGAAGATGAGCAACGAACTGTGGTTGGAAGACAGCGTCGGTATCGGTTTAGGTCCATAGTTGATATTTATAGTGTTACTAGGCCACTTTGATCTAGATTGATAAGTTTTGCAAGTGCTATCAAGTTCATCAAATGGTTGTTCTTGTTAATACGTTTTTGTAATTGTATGGTATATATTGCCTATTGGAGTATATTTTTTTGAATGGCATATATAGGAAATCAATGTAAAATAAGACGAAACGGTAGAGAATATACTACACCAAGAAAGATTAAAATATTTTAACTGAAAATAAATCACTATCTCGAAACAACACCAAGACAACTCTAAAATAATAAAACCCAAAGGCTACCAATTGAAACAAACTAAAAGAAAACATCTCAAGCACCTTTGGGATCAGAAATATTGTGACCTTTTTGTACCATGAGATTAACCATTAAAATCCTAAATATCTTATGAATGGTGACATTGTGACAATCACATTTCTAACACCCTAAACTATTAATCACTTTTGTACTGTCGTTGAAGTGAAGAGAATAAATTGAAACAGAGAACAGTGGTAACATACTAAAAGTGAGTCGGTAACTAATTCCAAGTTCGGGCACTACTTATTAGAAAGCAGTGAATATAGGAAAATCCTCAAAATAGCCTAATACTCCCTCCGTCCCTATGCAAGTGTCATGGTTTGAAAAACACAAAGTTTAAGAAAGTTTTAATGATTACATTTTTTTCTTAACAAATTACTATAATGCCATTGCCATATATAAAAATACAAAATTTAAGAAAGTTTAAATACTTGCATTTTAAGGGTAAATTTAGAAATTAATTAATAAAGTTTGAAAGTAGACATTTGTAATGAAAAAACTAAAAAGGAAATGTTGACACTTTCAAAGGGACGGAGGGAGTAGTAATTTGACCAAAAAGTTATAGAAATAGCCTATGTTCTACAAGAATCTCCAAAATAGCCTATTTTCACCGTCGGATCTGACGAAAATTATAAGAACTGATCTGGCATATTAGTATAGCCTATCAGATGTTGACATGACATATTCAAATTTTCCGGTGGATCCAACAAATTCGTGTTCTAGACGACGTAATAACAAAAAGTCAGATCCGACGGTTCAGTTCACGCTTCCGTCGGATCCGACTGTTTAATTTGTCGGTTGAACCCTAGATTTTGTAATTCAGAAGTTTTTATTTTGAGTTATAAAGTGAAATTGAACACTATGTTGTGTTATTCTTGAAAAACTAAGTGATTTGTACTATGCATTTGCTTGATTTTGTGGAGAAAAGAAAGATGGAGATGTGGGTTGGTTATAGAGGTTTAGAGGGTGAGAGATAGAAGAAGAATCCCGTCGGATCCATTAAAACTTTTGTCGGATCCGACGGTTCTTTAACGAATTCCAATGGATCCATTAATATGTTGACACATGGAGCGATTCTAAAGGGCCACAAATTATGTCGGATCAGTTATGTTTTCGTCAGATCCGACGGTATTTTAGGTCAATTTTGGGATTTTTGTAGAACATGGGCTATTTATGAAAATTTTGGGTCAAAATAGACTATTTTGGGGATTATCCCGTGAATATATACATTGTCATATTTACAAAATTTATCCTCAACTATTGACTAATAACAATTCAAGTTTATACTTCCCCTAAGCTAAGGATGGAGAGCGACATGTAACTTGAAACGTAAGAATATGATTCTTTGAGTCGGCAACGATTTTGTGAATTTCTACAATCTAATCCATGTATATATATTGTAACTAAAACTTTATTTGTGTAAATTCCCTCTAACAAATGGAAATCAACTTCGGCATGGCTTGTTCTAGCATGGGAAATTGAATTAGCTGCAAGATAGGTTGCGCCAAGATAATCACACTAAAGAGTAAGTTCATGGACTGTTTTTAATTATCCCATGTTCTTGAATAAAATTTTATAACAACGTCATTTCAACAATAGTATCATCGATGGCTTTGTATTATGATTTAAGAAAATGTTTTTTTTTGTTTTCGTGCGATCCACGAGATAAGTTTGGAGCCCTCTTGGACTGGTGGTCAACTAGCAGCCAACCTAATCATAATCGAAGAAGGCACAAGTGGAAGATTAGACCCGAAAATAAGAAATTAATGACCGATGAACGATAGTGCCCTTCAAATACCTAACAATGCAATTGACATGAGCCTAGTGGTAAATGTTTTTATAAAAACCGTCAATTGTAAATAGGATTGTCGTAGACTTGTAAGTGTGTAGGGTAGGATTGGTTTTTGAACAATTAAAACTTAGTGTGTAAAGGGTGAAGATAAAACCATACCAAATGATTGGGATGAACAAAAACCCGTGGTTGTTTAAGATAAACAGTCTATGTAATATTACAATGTAAAAGGGCATATATAGCATTTAATTTGTGAAATGACCGTTGCTTTGCAAAAGTAAAAGAAAGAACTATTCTGATTGTAGTAGACTTAACAACATGACTAAAAGTTTCATGAAAGTCTATACGTACTTTACTCGACATTGTTCGGCCCACACGCACTTTCAACCACAACCATCATTCCTTTTCATATTCATGTATAGCATTGGTAATATATACAAATATACAATATATTGTTGATGCTTTACTTATATGCGTACAATATCACCCAAGAATTTATTAAAGATTACACAAGTATTTCAATTAATTAAAAAATATATCCATATCACCATGTGATTATCAAGGATTCCCAAAAATAATATATCCCAATAAATAATAAATAGACTAGTATAATAAATAAATACTAATAAAGAAAAACGTGAATAGTGTATGTGTATTTAATATTCATTTCATTCAAATAACATCTTCCAACACATCACATCACATCACCTCATCCAACATTACGGTTCTTTCATTTATTAGGTTATGTGTAATGGGCTATCAAATGAGGTGATGAGAGATGATTTTGAGAAGGAACACCGAACCCGCTTGCGATGATAAAGGAGGGATGGGGGCGATTGTTTTTTGTCACCAGCAAATCTTTAAAGAATATTATTATTATATTGTGTTGTGTGTGGTATATATATATGTATATATATATAGTGGAACAACTTCACTACACCACTAAAACAAAAATTCATCATTTGCTGACTGAATGTCACGTGTCGTAATTTGTCCCAATTTGTAGCTCATCCACTATATATAGCCTTATAAAAATGATCCCTCGGAAAATAAGGATAATCGGATAAACCAGTCAGTAATCCCGATAACCTTGAAAAAAAAACCTTACATTTACCCACGGGTAAGAAATCACAATCCATATAGTTTAATATCTCGACCCGATAACCCGGATAAAAAAGGTAAGTAGCCGCCTTACTAGTTTAAAAAATTTAAAGACAGAATTACAAATTTTGTCCTTTAAAATAAGACGAATTACGGTTCGTGTCCTTTTCTAAGTTTCTTTGCAGGTGGTGTACTTTAAACTTTTTTTTCCTACAAGTTATGTCCTTTACGCTAACTGGGTTAGAAAAACTCTGTTAAATCCCATCACGTGAGAAGCATGTGAGGGTAGTTTTGTCTTTTTGCCTACCCTGCAACTTCTTCTTCTTCTTCTGTTTCTCCATCTTCTTCTTCCTCTGTTAAATCCCAATTTCATCACCATACCTCCCACTCTTCTTCTCCATCTTCTTAACCATCTACTCCTCCGCCCACTTCCTCCTCTTCCGCCACTGGACCACCACCCTCCGCCCAATCGCCGCCAGCTGCCTCATCTCACTTCTCTCTCTATGTTCTACCACACCATCACCATAACCACTCCTCAAACACCATCACCGCCGCCACCAGCCCCAAATTACACGAAAACAATACCAATCAATAATAAAACACCGTACATTGTTCAAATTCCAAAACCCTAAAAAACCCACCAACAAAATCAATATCTGAACCCAAAAATGAGAACCCATTACCTTCAAACCCAGTATCTTGCTGAATATGATCCGCTGTGGTCCGTCCGTACAACTCCATTAATTAGGTTTTCGAGGTTTTATTTACAAAATTGGGTAACGAATTCGACGAAAGTGGAAGTGAAAGAGCACCGGCAGGGGTTAATGCGAACTGGGTTTTTGAAAAGATCGATCAGTTTGAGCTTGATCGATCGAACCAAGGGTTAATTTGGTGCGTGTGTGTGTGTGTACGAGTCTTACTGCATCATTAACTTTATTGTGTTCGATTGTATTGTATGCAATTGCAAGTGACACTTTATTTGTTTGATTTTGTTGGTGGGTAAAAGAAAAACGAGATGAGTATCCGACACTGCTGATTCTCAAATTACCATTTTACCCTTCAAGGTATGAGGGGTAACATAAAGTAAGATGTGTGGTTTTGAAGGGTGGGCGGAAGAGGAGGAAGTGGTATTAATTTGGGGCCGGTGGCGGAGCTATGGTGGCTGTGGTGATGGTGTTTGAGGAGTGGTTATGGTGATGGTGTGGTAGAACATAGAGAGAGAAGTGAGATGAGGCAGCTAGCGGCGATTGGGCGGAGGGTGGTGGTCCAGTGGCGGAAGAGGAGGAAGTGGGCGGAGGAGTAGATGGTTAAGAAGATGGAGAAGAAGAGTGAGAGGTATGGTGATGAAATTGGGATTTAACAGAGGAAGAAGAAGATGGAGAAACAGAAGAAAAAGAAGAAGTTGCAGGGCAGGCAAAAAGACAAAACTACCCTCACATGCTTCTCACGTGATGGGATTTAACAGAGTTTTTCTAACCCAGTTTGCGTAAAGGACATAACTTGTAGGAAAAAAAGTTTAAAGTACACCGCCTGCAAGGAAACTTAGAAAATGACACGAACCGTAATTCGTCTTATTTTAAATGACAAAATTTGTAATTCTGTCAAATTTAAATTTCAAACAAGACACGTAACCCCATGGGGCCCACCGCCATTAACCCCAAAGGTCGGTTTCAGCAGCTGCTGACGTGTACACTCCCTTTATATAAATTCAAAACTACCGTTACCCTCCCGTTAAATCTCCACCAATCCAATAACAATAATAATAATAATATTATCACAAACCAACCAAAAACTTAAAACTCTCCGTTAATGAAAAAAATATCTAAACCTAGGCTGACGGGATTCACCTCGCCGGAGATGGAGGCGGCGTTGCACCTGATCCAACTCAGCGGCAGTTGTAGCTCCTCCGGCGAGGCTTCACCGGCGTCGGTGAAGAGACGAAGGAACGAATTCGATGAGAGCCAAGGGAGTAGCAGTACGGATGTGACGTCAGCACGGATGAACGATGATGGAAGCTTGAGGATGAAGAGGAAGAAGTTTAGATCGATTGTTGAGATCTATAAGATAAGTCCACCGGTGTTATAATATAATAAGTTTAAGTTTAACTTAATTAAGTTATTACTTGTTAGATGATTAGTTAGATCTTGTATAGAGATGGTGATCGGAAGGAAATATTATGTAGATATTTTTGTGTTTTGATTAGTTTTGAATATCGGAATATGATAGCGGGGGAAAGAAGCTGGTTTTTATTTTATCTATCTGCATTTAAAAAAAAATAATTTTGAGTATAAATAATTTTGATTTGAAATTAAAATACGAGAAATCATTTCAAAATATCTAACACTTTATTCAACGGTTCAATCTATAAGCTTGATATCAAACGACAAGCCGGTGCAAGTGTGTTTCTACTAATAACATATTAGCATTTAATATTTACATACTAGTTTGAGGCCCGTGTATTACACGGGTAATTGTTGAAAAGTTTAAACTTTAACCATTAAGTGAAATATATTCAACAAATTGATCATATATTGTTAATACAATTACTATTAACATTAAAATTTAGATTAATATTACACAAATATGTTTCAAATAAGTAAAAACTTCCTTTTACACTACATTTGTGATTGTATTTGTAGATATACATTGTTTATCAAAAATCAGAATTTTTAGTCCTTGTCTGCTTATAACTCTTACTAAGGTAACATGTAGGTATGCTATATATATCCACATATAGTTGTCCGTGTGACAAAAAAAGGTTCTCTAAATACATACAAACTCTAGATAAATGATAATATATCCATGAAATTAATAAAAAAACATATTCATACACATAAAATATCATAGCATTTAATTAATTAATATGATGTCATTTGAGAAAATCTGCTCATGTTTATAAAAAACATGATTAACCCAAAAATCATATTACCTACACTTTGATGTTATAATCATCATTAGAATCTTTATAATTTGAAATTAATTGATCATGATAAATTTGTTGTCATTAATATTCTGTTTATAAAGTGAAAGTAGTGATTCTTATATATAATAGTTGGAAGTAGAACTGTCACTTTTAAATGTAACCTAAAACCCAACCCAATAAAACCTGTACCCAAATCCAAACTAACCCGACCCGAGAAACTCGAACCCAAGAAAATACTAACCCGAACCTGAACAGAAGCAATTCGGGTTGGTTCTTGGTTCAGAATTCTAAGTTTCGGGTCAACAAAAATAAACTTTTAGTTTTTAAATCATATATATTTTTAGGTATTAAAAGCCAAGCCTTAGTCGTTGGCGTTATCAGGATTTAGTCCAAGTTGATTGTTCTCGTTCCACATATAATGAATCGTTGTTTATTTTTATTATTTTGAATATAAACCATAATAAGCACTTTAATTATGTACTAATTAACATTTAAAACTAACATAACCTCGATTCGTTTTATTTGAATAAAAATATAAATAATAAGTTAACATAATATAGGAATTGTGTAAATAACTGATGAAAACGATATTCTATGTTTCAAAATCCTTAATGATTTTTGGAAAACGAAAATAATGGAATGAGATTGAAACAAATTTTTTGGTTTAAAATATCAAATATTTTGGTTTAAAACTTCAAGGCGCAACTTGTTTCTCCAAAATTGATCTTCGATCGGGTTATCATCAATTGCGTGTTCGCGAAGAAAACATTCCAAAAACCGCTTTCCGTACTCGATATGGACATTTCGAATTTTTGGTTATGCCCTTCGGGTTAACAAATGCACCCGCGGTATTTATGGACCTCATGAACCGCGTTTGCAAACCATTCCTTGATAAATTCGTTATTGTCTTTATTGATGACATCCTTATCTTTTCTAAATCCAAAGCCGAACATGAACATCATTTGCGTTCCATTCTCGAGCTCCTTAGAAACGAACAACTCTATGCCAAATTCTCCAAATGTGAATTTTGGCTCGAGGAAGTTCAATTTTTGGGACATATCATAAACGACAAAGGTATTCATGTTGATCCCGCTAAAATTGAGGCCGTTAAGGATTGGAAAACTCCAACGACTCCCACGGAAATTCGATCCTTCCTCGGTTTGGCCGGATATTATCGTCGTTTCATTCGGAATTTTTTCAAAATCTCTTTGCCTCTTACCTCTCTCACCCATAAAGGACAACCCCTCGATTGGGGTTCGAATCAAGAGGAAGCCTTTTGTACTCTCAAGGACATGCTTTGCAATACTCCCGTTTTAACCCTTCCCGATGGAAACGACGATTTTGTTGTATTTTCCGATGCCTCCCATCAAGGCCTTGGTTGTGTTCTCATGCAACGAGGTCAGGTAATCGCATACGCATCAAGGCAACTTAAGGTAAACGAGAAGAACTATACGACTCATTATCTTGAACTTGGTGCCGTCGTTTTCGCTCTCAAAATCTGGAGACATTACCTTTACGAAACAAAATGTGTGGTTTTTACCGATCATAAAAGCCTTCAACACATTTTTGACAAAAAAGATCTCAACATGAGACAACGACGATGGGCCGAATTACTTAGTGATTACGATTGCGAGATTCGCTATCACCCCGGTAAAGCGAATGTTGTCACCGATGCCCTAAGTCGAAAGGTTAATGTTAAATCCGTTCTGCTTATAAGCGTTATTGTTCAAACCGATCTTCAAATTCGTATCTTTCAAGCTCAACGTACCTCCGTCGAAAAAGGTAATATGTACGACAAAATGTCATGTGGAGCCGAACTTCAACTCGAAACCAAACCCAATGGCCTTTTGTATTTTCTCAATCGTTTGTTGGTTCCCGATCGCGATGACCTTCGTACTTGTATTCTCGACGAAGCTCATAATTCGCATTATTCTGTTCATCTTGGTGCGGATAATATGTATTTCGATCTTCTTGCTACCTTTTGGTGGCCGGGTATGAAAAAGGACGTAGCGTTGTTTGTATCTAAATGTCTTACTTGCTCGAAAGTCAAAGCCGAACATTAAAGACCTTTTGTTCTACTCGAGCAACCACCGATTCCCGTTTGGAAATGGGAAGACATTGTTATGGACTTTATCACCAAATTACCCAAAACCCAAAAAGGCAACGATAGCATTTGGGTGATCATCGATCGATTAACCAAATCTGCTCATTTCATTCCGATCCGCGAGAAGTATTCTGTCGAGCAGCTTGCTCAAATCTATGTTCGGGAAATCGTATGCTGACACGGTTTGCCATTGTCTATCATCTCCGACCGCGATGCCCGTTTTACCTCTCCTTTTTGGCGTTCACTTCAAGAAGCTTTGGGAACACGTCTCGATCTTAGCACCGCTTATCATCCTCAAACGGACGGTCAATCCGAACGTACAATCCAAACACTCGAGGATATGCTACGAGCATGTGTTCTTGATTTCGGTGGGAATTGGGATTCTCATCTTCCGTTCATCGAGTTCTCCTACAACAATAGCTACCACTCTAGCATTGATGTGACTCCTTTTCAAGCTCTTTACGGTCGTAAATGTCGTTCCCCGATTTGTTGGAACGAAATCGGTGAAGCTCAAATCACGGGACCCGAAATGGTCCAAGAAGCCACCGATGTCATTAATCAAATCCGTAAGAATCTCCTAGCCGCTAGAGATCGTCAGAAGAGTTACGCCGACAAACGGCGAAAACTGATCGAATTTAATGTTGACGATCTTGTCCTTCTAAAAGTAACCCCTTGGAAGGGGGTAGTCCGTTTTGGAAAGAAGGGTAAATTAGCTTCTCGTTTCGTTGGTCCTTTCAAAATTCTTGAGCGTGTTGGGAAAGTAGCGTATCGACTTGAACTACCGCAAGAACTTGCCGGTGTTCATCCGACATTTAATGTTTCGAATCTTAAAAAAAAGTGCCTAGCCGAGGGTAATCTCCATATACCTCTCAACGAAGTTCATGTTGATAAGTCTATGATTATGGTTGAACGACCCGTTAATATTTTGGATCGCAACGAGAAGAAAACCAAGAGTAGTCGTATTCGGTTAGTAAAAGTTCGATGGGAATCACGGCGTGGCGCAGAGTTTATTTGGGAACGAGAAGACGCAATGAAAGAGAAGTATCCACATTTGTTTGCATCATCTTCATCTTAATTTCGGGACGAAATTTCCTAAAGTAGTATATACTGTGACATTCGTCAATTTCGGGTCTCGTTTGTATTCGTTTTTGTATTCGTTTATCATGTAAACCGACCCATTTTGTAAACCAAAGCTTATGATATAATCAAAATGATGGATTTTATGTTACAATATTGTTTTACACTTGTTGGGTCTTGAAAACATTCTTTTTGTTCCTTAAAACTCTTTAAAAATGACTTAAACTCTTTGGGGACTATTATTGCCATTTACCAAAAACTTGTTTGACCATTTCAACCATCACATGCATCTTTACTGTAACACCCCGACCAAAGGCGGATTATACATCGGGGCGCCACATATTGTTTCATTACTCGTGACACTATTTGGTGTCAATATTTAATAAATACATTTTATTCGCGCACGCGCAACGTGAACACAAGATACCATAAATCAACATAAATCAATATATTATAAAGCAAAATATTCAAACAACAATAACTTGTCTTGATACATTTTAATCTAGGTCCAAAAGTAAAAACGTCCTACGTGTCCACAAGCTCCAAATGTAGCTACAGCAAACCTGAACATGTGTTAAAATAAACGTCAAACACTTGCGTGTTGGTGAGAAATCAAGTTTAATAGATAATAATAGTTAACAATAATCACTGCGCGCAACACGTGTATGTCTGGTGTTTTAACAAGGGTGTAATCAGATTGTGACCAAGCCTAAATAGATCATAGCTCATAGTTCAATCCGTGCCCCCAAATGAGCACAAAAACAAGAAAACATCTGTGCAAGTGTAAACAAAGAAAACCGTAAACGATAGGTCTCCCGTGTTCATCTATGGATCCATGAAAACTACGGAATAGGCCGAACAAAGCGGTTAATGATACACACATACAAATAAACAGCCAAGTAAACGTCCTCAACACATGGGATACTGCGCGACTAAAGTTCATAAACAAGTTTAAGACTCAAGTTTGTACGAACACATGAACATCCCAAAACATTAAAAATAAAAAGGGATTAGGTACGAGATTACTCACTTGATAAAGATGCGTTGAAAGATAAAGCAAGAACCAACTCTAAACAAGCACAAGTTAACCTATATAAATAAAGATTTATCGCTTTAATGATTTGTTTTAAGTCTTGAATATATGTTAGCATTATTAATAAGTAACTTTTAACAAATTATTATATATATATTATATATTACCGGAAATCAGGGCAGAACAGGAGAAAAGACGAAGGCAAAGAGAGGAGACGGCAGAGGACAACGGCAGATAGCAAAGGAAGAGATTTAAGTGTTTGTGTGTGTAGTGTTAAGAAAATAGCATTATTATTTATAGGGAAACCCTAGGGAACACAATCCCTAGAAAAGGGGAAAAGATCTCCAAAAAGTAAAAGATTCCAAAAGCAAAAGATATCAAAAGATATGGCAGCTGCAGGGAAAAAGAGAAAAAAGCTGACAGGGAACAGTAAACAGGCATGGGAGGGTCAGATAAAGGTACTGGTCAAGCATGGAAAAGCAGATCTCAAAAGATAATGTCAGTCACTTTTTCTGTCAACCAATGGGGTTGGTGCGCATGCTGCGCCAAAAGTGGCTTTTCAGACATAAGATAGGTCAGGTCAACAGCACAGAAGATAAGACAACACAAAAGTAAACGGCTGGATTAAACAGAAGAAAAGACTAAGGGTTTAGCACGAGAAGGCTGACACAGAAGGTCAAGAGTGCGTGAGCGCGAAGGCAGACAGAACCAACCTTTGCGCACCGCGGGAAGAACCACAATCCTTAGCGCGCCGCGGGAAGAACTATATCTCTTAGCGCGTCGCGGGAAGAACTATAATCCTTAGCACGCTGCGGGGACAGTTCGCCTCGCATGTCGCAACAGATGGTCTTCACGCAGGCTCCCTTGTAAGGAGTCTGGTGCGTGGAACTGCGCAGACAACCTTAGGCGGGAAGAAAGAAAGGACAGAGTTAAGAGGGGGTTCAAGGCTTAAGGGCGGGACGGCGACAAGAGGGACAAAGAGGCGGAAAGAAAAGAGAAGAGGGACGGGACGGCGGAAAGGAAAAGAGAGAGAAAGAGGCGGGAAGGAAAATATTATTATTATTATAAAGTAAAATATAAGTATAAATAAATATTAAATCATAACAGAAGGAGAACGGATCAGAAAACGGGTACCTGGGTCGGGTCGGATCGGGCAGATGTCACATTTACCCTATTTGTATGAACCATACTTTTACCATTATAAAAGCAAGGCTCCATACACCATTTTGGTTGTTCATCTTCTCCAAATCTCTCTCAAATCCAAGTATTCATCTTCAACATTTTGTTATTTTTTTTTCTTAAGGTCAACTAACTATAGTTTTTCATTTTAATTTGTTCATCTAATATTACTAACACTTAAATATGGTGGTACAACATATATATAATACACACCCCTTGTTTTCTTTATTTGTTACTTCACCGACTCCGGTTGGTTAAGTTTCGAATGCCATAAGGCAAGGCTTCATGGAGGACTTCGTGTTCTTGATATATATTTACACACACATAACTTATTATACATATCACTTATGACTAACTTCTAACCCTTTTTAGTTTGTTCATCTTATTTACAAGTTCCATGGTGTGGGTTTGTATAAGACTAACCTCGGTTTAACCGAAATTAGTCCAAACCGGAAACCGAACTTTTGTTTACTAGTTTTGTTAAAATAGTTGTTTAAACATGTTTATTGCTAGATTTGAGTTTCAAAAATCATTTTTACAAGTTCTTTGATATTAAGCATATGGAATACATCTATGAACTCGTTGGGAGATGGAAACCGAACTAAACCGAAACTTTTGCTTAAAAGACTTGTAGTTAACTTTTTAGTTGTAAAATTTAAGTTTTCTTCATTTATAAACCAATATACAAGTTCATGATATTTGGGCATGTAGAAACCATCTATGAACTATTTGTGAGATGGAGACCGAACCAAACCGAACTATACCGACTTTTACTCGCTTAAGACACACAAGTGTGTTTTTAGCTATCAAGACTTGTATATTTCTTTAAAAATAATTTACAAATTGATTTTAATTATTTTCTTAAGTACTTAGAATTGTTGGATCCAACTTGATCTCATCACATAGTTTGGACCGACAAAACCGAACACTCGCTTAACGTGCATTGTTAGTTATAAACAATAGATTTACATACTTGGTTAAGTGTTAGTATATTTTAATGAGTTATCTCATAACAATTAATATGTTGGAAAGTTGACTTTGGGTTTGACCATTTGTCAAGACCCGAACCGACAACCCGAACACTCGTTAAAGACCCGTTTTAGTATCTTTGTCCCAAAGGAACTTGCATTTTAGCATTTTTCCCACCTTATTACTTAACATTGGTTACGTAAATATTAAGGTTAGATACTTTAACCCGGTTTCGAGTAAACTTACGTTTTTAAAGGATTGTTATTATAAATTCTTAAATAGTTACATTTTAAACCTTGAACTTTAATTGTTTACTTTTTGCAACAATTATTTTATTTAAAGATCTTCAAGGCAAGCATTCTAAATCCATGATTTTATTGTCATTTAGGCCTTGCTCGTTAAACTTCATCCATCCGGTTGTTCATCTTTTACCGATCAAGTTTTATACTTGAACGTGAGTAACTTTATACCCCGTTTTCTATCTTTTATTTTGGGGGTGGCATTTCATCTTATCTAAACTAAATGTTTTATACTTGGGTCTTAAACCACAAACGTTGTTGTATACTTTACTTGAATAATTGTTCGATTTGGTGTTCTATGCTTATTTGCCTATGTGTTTATCGCTTTTGGATGGTGGAACTATAAATCCTAGACCATTTGGCAACCCCTCATGGCAAGGTGTCGTTAACGTAATGCAATTAACGATAACTATAAAATCCTAAACTATTTGGCAACCAACTGGGTGTCGCTAACTTGTTAGCGATAACTATTTATCCAAGTTTATAGCTATTATTTATGGTTTTGTATACTAGTTTTGTGGCTTTTCATACTATATATCTATTGTTCAAACTTATGAATTGCTCACCAACATTTGTGTTGATAAACTTTATTTTATGAAATGTTACAGGTTTGCATCTAGGTTGATTTTGGAGTTTGGTGAAGAAAACGTCACAAATACCGTTAGGATATTAGCAAAAATGAACAATATTTGATTTGTTATATTTTGTTATATTTTGTTGTATTTGACTTATGAATATTTCGTTATGTGACATTTTCGATGTTGTGAAATGAAATGAGTTTGTTAAATATTGTCACTTTAAATAGTGTCATGCGCTTATGAGCAATCGTTGCACCCCGGCATGTTCCGCCGCCTTTGGTCGGGTTGTGACAGATACCAACATGTTTTTGTCTCTCTGGCTTTTGATACCTTTGGCTCCTTGGCACCGGAAGCTATTCGTTTCCTAACCAGGGTTCAACGGGTTGTGCATAGCAATGTGTCGACTCCAAAGGGGCGGGGGGTATATCTTTAGCAGGTTAGGGTTTGCAATTCAGAAAAGGGTGGCGGCGTAGCTTGTTGCCCGCGTACCTGCCATGTTGATGTAATATCCATGTTTCTTAATAAATATATATAAAAAAATTCTTTTGTGAAAAAAAAAATTAAATACAATTGCATAATTAGTTTTTGTTTTTAAGTTAAAGAACGTTACTGATTAAATAAAAGACAAATCGCAATAAAGTTGATGAAAATATATTATTTAAAAAGAAGTGAATATGATGGATGGTGGTGTACCCGACGTTAAACCGGCGGTCTTATAGGCATCATAGACAACTTAACCCCCTAATACTCCAGTAAATTATATGTGTTATTCGAAACAAAACAAATTGATTTCACATTTTCACTATATATGATATGTGAAGCTCAAACTTGTTTTTATCTATCTTTTGATTTTCTATGATTTGCATTATTCTTATTGTCCCCTCAAAAACTTTGAAACCTTGTGCTACAAAGACATAAATGACTACGTTAACTAATTGTCTAATAAATGGATAAATTAAATAATATATATTTGCTTCCACGCTCAAATAAAAATAGCTGAAATTATTTTTGTAATGTTTATTTTAGAAAATAATTTAGTAATTGTAGCGTTATCTTATAAGGTGATTTGAAAAAGGGACTATATAAGTTTAGAAAGAAAATTAATATTCAAGAAAAAGTTTGAAGACTTTAGTTTACACAAGAAATATTTTATGATTCCTGAAAAGGTGACTGGCATAGTTGAACATAACATTTTTTCTAGAGTTTTAAGAATGCAAATAAAGGTTTTTATCGATTCCTTTACACATACTTAAGATAACCACTAATCCTACGTCTCCCTTTCATGTTTTATACAAATGCACATTGTTTAAAACATTCGGACGACTTTATAAAAACACTCCGTTATTTATATGAGTAGATGAACATTCTTAAATGAGGCTTTGAGATATCAGTTGTGCATAAAAACTCACAACTCGAAGCTTTTTTTATTTTAATCCAAACACACACACTATTACATATATTTTGTCCCATTTTGACACTATAGGAACCTAGCCTCCTAGGTCTGGTAGTAAACGACTCACAGTCTCATAGATCGGACCTTGGTCCTACACATCTACTTCGACCCACTGTTTATCCTCAGTCCAAGATCCATATGGGCATATGGCTCAAATCTACAAGCCACGTATTATCCATTTTAAGTACCTTGTCCAACTTTTACAAATTAATTGTTTTGTCAAATTAATCTAATTCATCATTTTAATTTAACCATTATAAAATCAAATTATTAAATACCCATGAATAATTTATTCAAATGACTAGGGAGTAGGAACGTAAAAAGATATTAAATCATTTGAAGTCTCGAAAATCTCGTTAGTTTTCTTACATATCCTTTGAAGTAACTATATCACATTGTTAAAATAAAAATCTTTATAAACTGAATAATGATTCTAAATATATAATAAAGTCTAAAAAAAAGAAACATAATTTTAACATTGATGTACTTCAATATTTTTCTACAGTTAATATATCAATAGAAAAAATTATTTATACCAACAATCGAATCTGACCACTACTAGAAAACTAAGCAATTGCGACAGCTTTTCCAGTCGCAAAACGGTCGCAGACTGTTGCAAGCTGTTGAATCTAATCTGATTTGAAACGGGTCGATCAGGTCATAGTTGCAAACCATCAAATCCACATTGCTTGTAAGTGAGGGATTGCTTCTTCGGGCTTACCGCTATTGCACAACCTATGGATACCTGAAAACATCACATACATATTTTAGATGATTCCCGTACAAATACAATAAACGACTACACTTCACATTTTTCGAAAAAGGTTATATGTTTTGAATATTCAACATAGAACAACTTATAGTTTTATACGCAAAATATTCACATTTATTCAATAACCTAAAAGCATGCACAACATGTACCCACATACATCACCTCTATATACCAATCTCCTCCAATGCAATCGTTTCTAATATTTGCCGCATCATCTAAATACATTCCTAAATGTACCCATTAAAAAAATGTAATCTTCATATTCAAATAATATTCCCAAAGAAACTAACTTGAGTGGTCTCTCATTAGGTCTTTCAGAACTAAAAGTGTTCATCTGAAAGAAATATTAAACTACACAAGCATATATGATTAGAGATTATTTATGAATTATGTATCATTTTTTTGGTTATGTAGGAAAAGAATTATTTAACAATATTATGAATAAAGGCGTTTTCAAAAGATAAAAAGCAGTTACGTACGATTATAAGATGTGTTTCTTTTCCCTTTCTACAAAGTACAAACATACTAATGAGTAATTTCGGTTTGAGTCCCTAAGGTTAGGCTAGTCTAAGAGCATCCACAACAATTTCTATATCTCAGGGTTTGAATTTAGGTGAGATCACATAAACAAATAGGTGACAAACTTCATTGTTGTGAGTTTGTATGGTGAAGTCTTTGTCTACAAACTTGAGAGCACCCATAAGAAGCTATATTCTTTAAGGTTTGGATGACGTGACATGAGTCAAACTAGGTGCTCATGGATTCCACCCAGTGTAGAGCAAAGTTGCGAGTTAAGGTTTGCGTTTGCAAACTTATTCAAGCCTCAGGGGTGGGCCCCAAAGTTATTGCCTCTCACATTTTCATATACATATATACATACATAAATTTAATATTTTTTATAAGGTTTATGAATGTTTGTTATTGTGAAAAAAAGTGAGGCTTATAAAGGTTTGTTATAGTGGATGCTCGACAACATGGTGACCCCACTTTCTCTCTTCTTTTTTCACATACACGTATACACACACATGATATATATAGCTTTACTATTTTTAGTGAGCTTTGTGGAGGTTTATTGTTGTGGAAGAAAGTGTGGTTTTTGAGAAAATTTTATAATCTAGTGTGACGATGATGTAGCGGTTTGTATGGATTTGATGTTGTAGATGCTCTACTTGAGTAAAAATACTCATTTTTTGTTAGATCGTGACCTGAGTTTGAAATTCTTAATCATTTGAATTCTTTTGGCTAATGCTGTTAGATTTTCAGATAAATAGACGAGAGCATATCACCATTTCAGTCACCAAACAAATACCCCTATTATATATATTATTATTCTATAGAATTAGCCCCTAAGATATAAACTGACTGAAATACCCCTTCATGTCACAGAATAACTAACCAAGTTATCCAATAACTCATTTGGTTGAAAAAAAAATGAAACCTTTTAGCCATGACTTTAAGGAAAAACGAGGATACGTAGTATTCAAGTAGTAACCTCAAGGACTCAAAGAGAATTAACTCTACTATTTTCATTATTCATTAACTTATTTGATAACCCGATATCCGTGTAAAAAACCTATATATCAAGTTGATAGATATAGTTAAACACTGAAACCTTACTCATAAAATGTTCCGTAAATCTGCCTTTTAGCCTGTTTTGACAGGAATGAAGCATGATAGTACACAAGTTAAAATACATACACAACTCATGAAGTCTTACATATATTGTTACTGTATGAGTAATTATCCTTTATTGACATATATAAGTAGATACCTCATGTGACTAAAAACAATTGACATCCAAATGTCTCCAATAATTGGGGAGACAACGTTACAAATTTGTGGCTGTGACGCCGCCACCACCACAAGAAGAACAGTAACCCATATACTATTTAAGTATATTTTCACTTTAAAATTGGAAATGAAAAAAAGGCATTACTCTCATTACTGTTACTGATATATATAAAATGGAACTTTGGTGCCGCTAATACCTTATCAGGTCTTTTTGCGGCACCCTACTGGTAGGACTTTTTTTTAGTTTCAGCCTACAATGAACGTAACGAACATAGTGTAAAGTTAAAATCGACTGAATTCGCGTAGACTTAACCGCCTCAACGCCCGGGATCGATAATAGTCGGGATTTACCAACAATCGAGTTTTGTCGACTGACGCCACACCATTGGTTCACCTCAATTTATAATATTTTTTTGTTTTATTTTTGTCTTAGTTTCAAAACTATAACACACGTAACCGAATTCACGTTGACTTACTATATAAACGCTTGGGTTTTAACCTCGCCTGAATTTTACCAACCTATCCGGCGCAACGCTCCAGGAGAAATACTAGTTTTATATAAAATAATATGTGCTTTCAATCTTTCATAAAATATTAAAACTCATACTGGATGATAACTTTTTCTATGCTTAGTATTAAAAAAACATATTCTTAACATTAAAAAAATACGTTTAGTGAGATTATTTATATTTTTTTCACATTAACTTCAAACTTTATTTAAAACTTTACAATCCATTATTAAACCACATGTGGTATATCATAAAATCAATCAAATGTTGATGGGCACTAACAAAAAGTAACAAAGTGCTCAAATATAAAAATAGATATTATGTTGAACGTAATAGACGGAAAATTGAAAGAGTTTTGGGTGATAAGTGGCTACAACACTCCCTATTCGGGCAATAAGCGATGGGGGTGGGGATATAGATTCGTCGTCGATTGTCTGGGTTGAATTAAAAATAAAAAAAAAAATTAAAAAGAGGCGACAATACCACTACATCCATTTGTATAAATCGTGTAACAATCACACGCAATTTTAAACGACAACATAGTTTATGATATATATTTGTTGTGGCAGAAACATGATATATAGTTGTTAATAATACCGGTATCAAAATAAATGATTATTAAACATGTTTTCAAACAAAATAGCATTCAATTTACAATGCTTAGAAACATAATTAAAACTTCAAAATAAAAATTCACACTTTCTTATAAACCACATTTGTAGTTTTATTTGTAACTTTACATTTTTTGTCTAATATAAGCATTTTAACATTGTCTCTACTCTTCACTCGTGATAAAGCTACATATAGTTGACCATGTGAAAACACCGGTTCTCGCAGGTATATGCCAACTCTTGCTAGTGATTGCCCATGACTTTTGTTAATGTACATCGCAAAACAAACTGCAACTTGTACTTTTCTTCACACATGTCCAAGTTAATTACTTGTAATCTAGTACCGTTGCACAAACCATTCTTTTGATCAATATTCCGTAATAACATTATTGGGACACCAACTTTTAGAACCAATCTACGGTTAGGCATTCTTGACCTTTTTAAACCATTTAGGAAATCTGGTGAGTGTAATGCTGGATCGAAACCAGGCCCAACACTATCAGAACTGAGGTATTCAACTTCTTTTCCGAAAAAAACGATAAAAATCTGCCATTAATGTCTTGAACAACTTCATTTAAAGGTGCAATTATATCCATTTCTTGAAAGTATGTAATAGCATTAAAATTGTCCAATAATGATGGATATACAAAATCCATCAAATCAGAATTCGGATAAGATGAATCACCAATCAAAAGATCATCTGGTATATTTATAATGCCTTGGCCGTCATTTTGACCGCTAAGTTTTCCTTCACCAAGTTCTAACAGCCATTCTGCAAATCTTCTGGTAGCTTCCATATCTGATGATTGTCACTCGACAACTAACCTCATCTTTTTTGTTAACCTAAGAACCTTGCATTTGGACCAAATGTAGGAAGAACTAAGTGAAGTAACAATGTCACTCCGTGATCCATTTTGTACCACTGGTAGGATTTGTCAAAAATCACTGCCAAAAACAATAACCCCCCCCCCCCCCCCCAAAAAAAAGATCCTCACAACTGTTACGGTATAGAATCTTTCTTATTTGAGGTGGTAGACCCGCTCACTTTAGATTTCTAATTCATATAAATCTAAATGAGGATTCTACCTGTTCAATAACAAAAAATCCAGATATTTGCAACTTAATGAAGAAAACTGATCCAATTATCTGGGATGAGGCACCTATGATACATAAACATACTTTTGAAGCCTTGGATATGAGTTTAAAAGATGCTTTAAAATGTGTTAACCATAACAGTTGTCAAGATCCATTTGAGGGAAAAGTTATTGTTTTTTGGGGTGATTTTAGACAAATCCTACCAGCTGTACAAAATGGATCACATGGTGACATTGTCACCACGTGATCCATTTTGTACAGCTGGTAGGATTTGTCTAAAATCACTCCCAAAAATAATAACTTTTCCCTCAAATGGATCTTGTTAATGCTTCACTTAGTTCGTCCGACATTTGGTTCAAATGCAAGGTTCTTAGGTTAACAAAAAAACATGAGGTTAACTGTCAGGTGTTAGCCATTAGATTTGGAAGAGACAAGTAGATTTGCAGAATGGTTGTTGGAACTTGGTGAAGGAAAACTTGGCGGTCACAATGATGGTAACTCCATTATAGATATACCAGATGATCTTTTGATTGGTGATTCATCTTATCCTATTTATGATCTGATTGATTTGTATATCCAGGATTATTAGAAAATTTTAACGATATTTCATAGGGTGCTGCTAAACGTACCCTCTCTCATCCATTTTTACTAAACATACCCTCTCCCTCAAGTTTTACATTAATACAATATAGACCTTTTTGTTGTATCTTTTGTCATTTTGTTATTTTTTATTATCATTATTATTTTTTATAAAAGCAAAATTTTTTTCTATTTTATTTAACAATCTTTTTCTATTTATCTTTTTATTGTTATTAAAAGATTTTAATAAAAATATTTTTTTTCTTACATAGAAAAATGTTTTTTTTTTCTTATCTAAAAACGTCGTTTTTCTTGTTTTTAAAAAAATGTTTTTTTTCTATACTTGTTTTAATCTTATTGGAGAGTGTTTTTTTTAAATTAAGAGATAATTTACATTCTTTTATAAAAAATCATATTATATTTTATAAATAAAAAGGTTAAATAACATACAACTTGATTAAAAAAATCAACTCTTCCTTCAGGTAACATTAATCTTATGTATCCAAACCTAACAAAAAAATCAAATTGTTTTGAATACATTTTATAAAAAAATAAAAAACTAGCTATAGAAAAATACAAAACTTTTTAATACATGTAAAAAAATAAACAAACGTTTAATAAAATCTTAAAGAAATAAATAATAAAACAATAAAAAATATAAAAAACTGTAAAACAAAATAAAAACTTGATAGTTTTTTATTTGATATTTTGAAAGAATTATAAAATAAAACAAAAGGGACTAACATGTCAATTACAAATGTTAAGGGAGAATGAAAGTTTAGGGGGGGGGGGGGTATGGATGGCAAGGGAGGAGGGTACGTTTAGCATGACCCTATTTCATATTTTTAAGAAATGGTCATACTTCCACCATTAAATGAGGTTGTCCAAAACATTAATGACAGATTTTTGACTTTATTTTCAGGAGAAGAAGTTGAATATCTCAGTTCTAATAGTATAGATAAGTCTGATAGTGTTGGGCCTGGTTTCGATCCAGCATTACACTCACCAGACTTTTTAAATTATTTAAAGATGTCTGGTATGCCTAATCATATATTGGTTCTAAAAGTTGGTGTGCCAATAATGTTACTAAGGAATATTGAGCAGAAGAATGGTTCATGCAATGGAACTCGATTACAAGTAATTAAATTGGGGAGACGTTTTATCGAAGTAAAGGTTATTTCAAGTACTAACATTGGTTATCACACTTATATAACTCGTAGTGGTCTAACTTATTCAGATAAGAAATTGCCATTCAAATTGAAACGAAGACAGTTTCCAGTTGCGGTTTGTTTTGCAATGACAATTAACAAAAGTCAAGGCCAATCATTAGTAAGAGTTGGCATATATATGGTAGAACAGTGTTTACACATGGTCAATTATATGTAGCTTTATCCCGAGTGAAGAGTAGAGACGGTGTTAAAATGTTATATTAGATAAGGACTGTAAAGTTACAATAAAACTACTAATGTGGTTTATAAGGAACTATTTAGTAATTTATGAGATTTTCATTTTGAAGTTTTTATTATTTATCTAATAATTGTAAAACGGATGTTATTTTAGTTGAAACTTATGTTTAATAATTTTTATTTTGATACCGGTATTAATAACAACTATATATCATGTTGTCGTCTCCCCAAGTATATATGACATTATGTTTTCCAATTTGATATTACATGTGATTGTTACATGATTTATATATTTTCACGTGTGTTATACACGTGTCAATAACTTAGTTTTATATAAAATAAATGAGTGCTTTCAATCTTTCATAAAATATTAAAACTCTTACTGGATGATAACTTTTTGTATGCTTAGTATTAAAAAAAACAAATTCTTAACACTAAAAAAATACGTTTAGTGAGATTATTATTATTTTTTTCACATTAACTTAACTTTATTTAAAACTTTACAATCCTAATAAATAGGAATGGCAACGGGGCGGGTTTGGGGCGGGTTTGGCTTAACCCGAACCCGAACCCGAAACCAAAAACCATCCCCGTACCCGCCCCATTACCCGTCGGGTTTAATTCGGGGATTCCCCGTTTGGTTTTTTGTACCCCCCCGACCCGCCCCGTCCCCGAACCCGAAAACCCGAAACCGACCCGACCCGTCCCCGAACCCGAACCCGAAAACCCGAACCCGAAAACCCGAAACTGAACATTTATCGAAATAAACTTCTGCATCACACACATAAAAGCTGAAACAATGTGTTACAAAGGAAATAAAACCAAGTCTACATGGCCGAAAAATCATGCCAAATACACAAACTACAAAATTGCGACCAAATCTAAATACCAAATCAAACCAAATCATCCAAAGTCGTCGTGCCACTTTCTTTAGTACCTACCTACATTAAGAATATTTATCAATAAATCAACCAAGTTAAAAGAATAAAAGCTATGTTACAAAAATAGTAAATTTTATAAATATTATTACCTCTTCCACATCCATTTCATATTCAATGGTGCGGCAGTATGCCTCGGTCTCTTCCGAACAAGTTTCTATATTTAATAGTAATAACATAAACATATATTCATGATTATGAAGATAAATAACATGAGTAATAATGTAATATTCAATATAGCGTTACCTCGAATCTCATTCAACAACCAACTTTGAGCACACATTAAAGCCTCCAAAGTTTTTGGGTGAAGTCGACTTCGGTGAGGACTTATTAATCTTCCACTTGTACTGAACGCAGATTCAGAGGCAACGGTGGAAACTGGAATTGCCAATACATCTTTTGCCATCCTTTGAAGTGTCGGATACTTACCTCCATTTGTCTTCCACCAAAGCAACAAATCCAGTTCTACTTCATCAGGCAAAAGATTTTCTTTCAAGTAGTTATCTAACTCTGCCATATCATTCAAGTCATCATTCACCTTAGCTTTGGATTTAATGTCAGATAGGAATTTTTGGAATCCACCAGAAGAACACTCTGACAACCCCGAACTGAATAAAGATGAACTAGAACCACCACCTATAAATTAATGTGAATCAAGATAAATCAAATATTAGCAATTTATATTTATACTCATTAAATATTAATATGATTATACCTTCATAGTAGTTTTTACCACGTGAGTTGGTAGATTCATATTCTTTAAAAAAAGCTCGGACAAAATCCTCAAGAGATTTAAACTCTTCCTTTGCCATTTCTTCACCGTATAAGGCAGGCATAAGCAACTCTACGTATTTTAGCTTGTAACGTGGATCTAAAACCGCAGCCATCCCCATAATCCCATGAATTACAGACCAATATTTATCAAACTTGCTACTCATTTTATACGCCATTAGACTAATGTCAACAATAGAAGACTTAGTCCACTCCCGCATAGAAAAACGAATCTCACATATCAAAGGGAAAAAGACATTAGCAGTAGGATACTTGTTACCAGAAAACAAAAGAGTTACCCGATAGAATAGTTGTAGCTTGTTACATATCTCAGTTGCTAAGTCCCAATCAAGGTCCGTAGGCAAACTAGTATACCTGGGCTCTCTTTGCTTTAATCGCGTGAAAACATGTCTATAAGGTATAGCAACACTAAGCATCAAATAAGTAGAGTTCCAGCGAGTCTTGCAATCAACGATCAGTTTCTTTGTGTATTCCATTTCAAGTTGATTGGCTGCTTCCTCAAATTTTTGCTCTCTTTTTCCTGATGCAGACCAAAATAAAACACTATCTCTAATTCTTTCAATCCCATCCTCAATAACAGACAAACCATCTTGAACAATCAAATTGAGAATGTGCGCGCAACAACGCATATGAAACAACTCTCCTTTCCTCATGAGTGATCTCAATGGAAGCTTCTGTAGTAACTTGTTGATAATTGCATCATTTGTGGTACAATTATCAACGGTAAGAGTAGACACTTTTCTATCAATATTCCAATCACATAGACAATCATATAGCGTATCTGCAAGAACATCAGCTGTATGTGGTGCAGGCACATAAATAAACCTATATAAAATTTATGCATCAATATAAGTGTAAAATACATTTAAAGTTTTAAACTAACTTTATATTAGACTTGTACAGCTTTACCTCATGATTCGGCTTTGCAAGTTCCAAGAGTCATCTATAAAGTGTGCAGTGACGGCCATAAACCCTTTTCTTTGATGGTTAGCTGTCCACATATCAGTAGTTATTGCCACTCTACTTGTGATCCTCCCTAATAGTTTCTTAGTTTTCACCCTTTCATATTCATAAATTTTTAAAATGTCGCTCTTGATGGTATTTCGACTCGGAACCTTAAACAAAGGTTGAAGACCTTGAACAAACTTTCTAAAACCATGATGGTCCACCGTTGTAAGAGGATACTCGTGCACAATAATCATCTCCGCGAGATCTCTCCTTGAGTTGTCTGGATTAAACGTGTAGTTGGAGAGATATGATGAACTACCATCAACTTTCTTTTGCTCCATAATCAAGATGCTTTGTCGTATATCTTTAACAGTTCGTCTTGGACAACGTTCAAAATGATCTCGTAAATGCGATGTGCCGTTTTTGCTTGAACCTCCTAGCTTTTTCTTACAATAGTTACATTCCGCCTTATCTTCACCGTTCACTTTCATTAATTTAAAATGGTTCCACACGGCAGATCTTTTCCTTTTACCACCGACATTTTGACCATCTTCAAAAGTATCATCAAGGTTAGACTCATCGTGGGTAGTAAAGTTAGTTGGTGGTGGTTCATTAGAATCATGTACCCCTTCACTGCTTCCTTGAGGAGTAGAATAAGTAGGAGTGTTTGAAGCAACGGGAGTAGGAGTACAAGTGTCTGAAGCAAATTTATCACCTTGTGATGCCATATAGTTGTAGATGCAACTGAAATAGAATGGCACATAAAAGTCAGTTTTAATGCATGTACAAAACCGAATGCAAAATAATACAACTGACAATTTCATGCTAAATAAACTAACTGATAAACTAACTGACAATTTCATGCTAAATGTAAAGTAGTAATCTGTTTGGATCAAAATGTTATTTTGGGTTAGCCTAATCTTGAACCACCCATTTGATTGTATTCTAGTTGTTAATGCATGTATTGCTTTATCAGATGGTGGAGGTGATAAGACTGGGTATGTTGTAAGCTTGGCAAAACGTGTGGGTTTGGTCGGACTCACAGGTCAAAACAGTTCAGGTCGAATCAAGCTGTTTCAGAAAATGGTTACATTTATTTGGGTCAAAACGGATGTTTCTAAATTGAACTCGGATTGAACCGTAGTGTGAGGCGGGCTGCAACAACCGTAGTGTTAATTCATTTAAATTAATTTTAAGTCACAGATGTTATAATGATTCGAATAAACCTACTTTGATCCATTGTCTAATTTAAGCCGCCCTGATTTCGTTTTATTTTCCGTTTTATGTGTTTGGATCAAAACAGATTACTACTTTACATTTATTGCCTTAAAATATAAAGTAATAAAAACTCTAACTTCTGATCCAAACACATAAAAAGGTTTATATCTTCTGATCCATTGTCCAAACACATAAAAAACTCTAAAATAAAAGGTTTCTTCATAACACCACCAAAGGGTTTATATCAATTTCATGTACCACAAATTCATGCTAAATATAGGAATGAATTTAGTATAGGAATGAATCCTTAACACATGTACAAAACCGAATGCAAAATAATACAACTGACAATTAGGGATCTTACATTACAGGTGGTAGCCTGGTAGAGTGGTAGGATGAGAACGAGGAGGAGGAGGGTGGTCCGGTGGTGCAGACGGGGCGATTGATGGTGGATTGGTGGTGGATTGGTGGTGGATTGGTGGTGCTGCGGACTGCCGATTGGTGGTGCAGATTGATGGTGCTGCGGATTGGCCGATTGGTGGTGCACTGCGGACTGCAGATTGATGGTGGATTGGTGGTGGATTGGTGGTGCACGGTGGATTGGTGGTTATTAGGACTGAGACAGAGACGGCGATGATTTGAGATTGTTAGGTTAGGTTTAGGTTTTTAATATATGTATATATATATTATTTTTATTTATATTTATATATATTATATCGGGGCGGGTCGGGGCGGGGGTACCCAAACCCGAACCCGAACCCGAACCCGAAACAATCCCCGAAACAATCTCCGAAACCCGACCCGAAACCGAAAAAACAAAACCCGACCCGACCCGAAATAAGCCGGTTTTCGGGTTTCCCCGTCGGATTCGGGGATTTTTGCCATCCCTACTAATAAACCACGTGTGGGCATATCATAAAATCAATCAAATGTTGATGGGCACTAACAAAAGGTAACAAAGTGCTCAAATATAAAAATAGATATCAGACTAAACGTAGTGGGCGATAAACTGCAAGAGTTTTGGACGATAAGTGGCTACAACACCCCCTATTCGAGCGATAAGTGATTGGGGTGGGGGTTATAGATTTGTCGCCGATTGTTTGGGTTGAATTAATAATAAAAAATTAAAAAAGAAGCGACAACAACGCTACATCCATTTTTTAATCCTCCACAATACATTTAATTAGAAACACTAACCTGCACAGCCGGTGAAGTGAACCCAAAGATCCGAATCTTAGCCCGTATATCCCCTATTATCCTGAGCTCAACCCGATCATTAACCGAAGCATCCCTCAATAACTCACCAGCATCCGCTTGTAACACGTTAACCCGATCCACGGTCACCGTGGTCTGCACCAGCCTCACACTATGTGCCGGCTGGTAAAACCCGGGAACCACACCACGTCCCAACGGAATCCCACGGTACATGATATCAAACGTGGAATCCTCGTACTTGATTCCTACTTTGTTGTCGTTTCTAGCAGTGAATATCATGCGTATGACTAAGGATAAAGAGGCGGCGGACAAGGTTGGAGACGGGGGTACGAGGTTGATGTACTGGATGCCGACTTGTTGGAGAGTGAAGTCTGGTTTTTTGGGTTTGACGGCGAGGAAGATAACGAGAGTGACAGCGAGGGTGAGGAGTACGAGGAAGGCGAGTACGAGGAAGAGGCAGCAGCAGCCGCCTTTTATGGAGGCGGCGGCTGAGGATGACGTGGAGGAGTATGGGTAGTATTGTGGGTTGTGGGTGTGGGTTCTGGTTGTAATAACATCGGAGGTCATAGTTTGTGGTGGTGGATAAGGTGAGAGGTGGAGTGGACTGTCTTGTCGGAGTTACAACATGTGGATTTTTAAAGTTCTAATAATATGTTGATCTTTTAGAACCGCAACTTTCTTCTACTTTAGGTTATCTGACTTTTTAATTTGGTGGTCAAACTATCTTGTTTTAACCAAGCTCAAATTGCCTTCAGAGTTTAACTTTGACGTTACTTCGGGAAGCCATATCGTCGGCTGTCATTTAACAGTAGAGAAAAACTCTCTGGCGTAACACACGGTGAGACCAAAACCTGGGTGGACTCAGAATTCAAACTGACAATCTTGCAAGGCTTGATTCTTCAAAAAATATATATAAATAATAGATATCAAAATATCAATTTATTAAAACCATTTTTAATATATCACACATTTTCTCTACAACACATAAAATAAACCATTTGCATGGAACAACATGATTTTGCTTTCGGGTTGAGTAGAAGGAGAGGGTAAGAGCAAGAAACAATTAAGAAAATTAAAGTTGCATGGGAAAGACTTGGGAATGGGTGCTCAACTTTTGTGTAAGAAAGTTGCGAAAAGATAGTAACGTCTACCAAGTATAGGGTTGTCTAGTTTACGGTAATATTATTTTCCATGAGAATAGGAGATTACATTATGTGGAATTCACAATATAAAGGGATTTGTCTAACAAACTATCCCCATAATATGGAAAGGAAATAACTCTAAATAATAAAATTATATGGCAAATATCATTCTAAAGAAAAACCTAATATCAAGCCTCTACTTGAATATGGGTATAAGATCTTCAATTTAGATTAAAGTTAGAAAAAAAAACATATTAAATGATAGAAATGAACATTAAGTTATTTAAAAAGACAAAGATATTTGTGGTTACATGTTTTGCTTTATAGCAATAAAATTTGAAAAATGCCTCGAATTCTCGTATCGTTTTAAGCCTTTAAATGGGTTGGGCCAGCCCCGACCAAGTGTTTTCTAGGCATGCGAACATTTATTTATTTATTTATTTATATATACATTTAGCAACTTTCTTAGGCTTTAATAGTTGTACCTGTAAGGCCAAAAATGTGACTTACGATATCATAATGCGAAAGTCGTTAAATATATTACGGTCAAGTTAATATTTTAGGTGTGTGAAAAATCAAAATACGTGACGAGAGCTTTGGTGCACGAGTTTAACTTCAACGGGAGATCTTCTAGTCTATTTGTATTATTTAGCTATAAATAGGGCAATTGCTGTCATATTTATGTGTGTGCTTTGATAGTGTAAATCACTCACCCAAGGGGAGCTCACCTTGGGTAGGGTCGTTTCGTTTATCATATATAAATCTTTTATCCGGTAACGAGATTGTTTCTTATTATATAATCTGCTTATTATTTATTCGATCGTTTAATTTACCGCAACCGTCTCGAACGCTTATCAAGATCAAAATTCGTTCGTTGTCAGATCCGGTTTCGAGGCCTACACTTGGTATCAGAGTGGGTTTGAATCAACTGATTCAACTTTGTTGCTGATATTCGGGTCTTTTTCCGTGATTACCCAAACCGAGACGTTAATTTTCTTGAAGACCCGTTGAAGTTTTGAAAACAAAACCTGAAGATCTTGAAAATAAAGTTGAAAATAATCGTGTTAGAAGTTGTCTTTGTAGATCCGGTCTTTCGGGACCGTTTCCACCATGTGCCGAAATTCCGGCAAGCCTACGTTTGAGTACGTAATACACTTAATATAAGCATATAGAAAGACATATACAATCATAATAATAATATAGAATATTAGTCCTACAGTACCATTTGCTTAAAGATTTGTACATTTGACAGATCTTTGTTTCAACTCCTTCCACAATTCTTATCACTCCATCCGCTTAAACCCTATTGACTTCACCTTCGTCAATATCGATATCCTTGATTCAAAGTAATGTTTTGTTTTGCATCTTCGCGTGTTAATCGTACTTGGATCTGCCTAATTTTATAATTTGGTGGGTGGTTTCCTCTTCGTCAGTGAACATGGCTATTGATAGAATCCTTTGATGATCGGTCTGTCATTAATGGCTGTTGGTAATTTGATTTCTAATAGATTGCCACCGAACATGAGCAGGGGATTATTAAGGGCCGACAGGAGTATCTACGACCCCCACCACATTTGCATATTTGTCCACAAATTTACTTTATGATAGATAGATTATAAGTGTGTAGATTTTTTTTCAATAATTATTATACAAAAGGTAAATAATAGAGTGTATGTTATTATCTACGTGACTACATGTATAAGGCGTAATAAATTACGCTTTATATGATTGTTTTTCATAAATTTTTTGTGCCATCTCAAGTATGCTCTTTGATTATGTGCTTTGACTTTAACTTTCTTAAGAATGTTAGAGCTAACTCCAATGTCATATTTAGTTCTGATTTAAAATTCTGAACTAAATAAATGTCTATTGAATGTGATGTTCAGTTTAAAATATATCCATAAAATTAAATGAAAGCAAACATGATAAGTAGACCCAATGTAATTACTTTTCAATTTTCATTTAATTTTGAAACTAATTTCAACCTACAACTTTAGTTATATTTCTTTTTGAATTAAAAAATATTTTTTTATTTTGGGGAGAAATAAGAAAGATTGAGATGGAGGTTGGTTATAGAATAATTCTGTCGGACCCATTAAAATTCCATCGGATCAGAGACGGTACAAATGTGAGGTTGTGAGCTCAAATCTACATTTGGAATTTGATGTTAAATAATAATAATAATAATACACAAATAAAATAAAATTTAAAACTAAAGCTTCCCTAAAAGCCCAACTTTGTTACGGGCCTTCGGCTTCCAAAAAGTTAATTAGTTACCTGGGCCATGACCTCATGTTTATTAGCTAAAAACCCTACATAAATAGAATTCTATAAAAATATAAAAGCATCCGAACTTCAATGAATACGATCTTGACAATTTACTCAAAGTTTACTCGTACTAAGTTTAACTCATCGGGCTTCAATTTCTGGAATTTCATCTCCTTTCTCAAGTAACTTCTTAATGTTTAAATCCATAACGAAACAAAATAAACCAGTGTTAGTGTTACTGGTATGGGTAAACTGTGTCCCATACATGACTCAATACTTGTGGGGTATGTGTCAAGTGATTACCCGTTTGGTCATGTATCACCTATTTTCGTACTCATCTCATATCCATTAAATTTTTATAACTAATCACGTACATACCTGAATACATGTCCCATTACTCGTCTCAAATGTTTCGGGTCTGCACAATGGGTACGGATTATATCATTGTAAACCTATGTTAGCTCTCAAAGGGGTTTTCATAAACCTGTATATACTATGTTTGCGTTCTATTTTGTAATGTTTTCGAGTTATAACCTTACTTATTAACATAGCATTCAATGTCACATACTCCACTGATCTCACACCTAGGTGTTTCTATATCTTAAGTGAATGCGTTCGTGGACTTATCATTGTAAAAGTCGGGTCTAGGCGAGGATTGATCAATAGGCGCCTCTAGGCTGATGAATTTTAGTTTGCCAGTCCCATTAATTGGTAGTCGTGTAGTAAGGAAATATCGGACATTTTTTTAAAACCTTTTCTATTTTACTTTTTAAATTTTTGGAAGGTAATTAGACATTGGTTTTAACCTGATGACCTTAGTTATTGATTTTTTTCATTGATTATTATGTTTACGTTTAATTGTTTATGTTTAAACTATACTATGTGAACTTTAAAGTATTTATGTGACCTTTTGTAAGTATTTTTTTATTCAAAATTACATATAAAAATTCCAATCCAATTAATCGTCACCGCTTGACTAGCGCCTAGTGAGTTTTACAACCATGTGTATCTGAAATATAAGTACTTCTCGGTCCCGGTTGAATACAAAAGCTGAGAATAATGTGCATTATGGATCAAGCTCGTGTAATTGTTTACTTTGTACATGTTTATGATATGACTTGTTAACCACAACCGTAATATTCGTAAATCATTTTCTCAATATTTGTACATTACGAAATCTTTCGTAAGGTAGTATAAATATGTTTTCACTAAAAAAATTGGAATCATGTTTGTTATTAAAATCTTTAATTGTGTGTCTGAAATAGTATTCTTTTAATTTAGATTTTGTAAGGGATTAATGTTAAAAAGTTACAAAACAAGGTTTTGGTTCTTACGATTAACAACTTCCTGCCGAAAGTTCTTACCAAACTGGGGTAGTGTTACCGAAGCTTTAAAAATACCACCGTTGTTCAAACAGACGCAAAGATAAAAAATAACGATGAAGACAATATTTGTATTCGTTATGCAATTCTTTGTTTACTTTACGCTTTCTTAGATCATGTATTTTGTTCTAATTGATCTTGGTCAAACTCCAGATTAACTTGTTTAGGACTTCTGTTGAATCTAGGGGTGAAACCAGTGGAGGGTCAAAAGCATCCTTTAACCATCCGGTGACCAGGATATGTCAATTTTATATATGTATAAAGGTCGAGTTTTTCTAAAGAAAACTTTAGTTGGATCCCTTAGTTATGTTTTTTTTTAATAACCATTAATATCATAGAAACATCCAAACGATTTACAATGAAGTGGCAGGTAAGCGGACAACAAGCTGCGCCGCAACCCCCAATGGTCAAAAGAATATAGAACATGTCGATGATCCCCTGAGTAAAAAATTCTGGTTCTGTCACTAGTCGCATCAAACAATTAACACAATTAGTAAACTAAAGAACAAGTGCCTTTCAAGAAAAAAAAATAAAAAGTAAGAAACAAGTATACTTGATCCATTTATTGTTCTTGATCAATACATGGATTGATCTACTGGTCCTTGTTCAGAATGTGCTTTTTATACATGGCCCGGCTTTTTATACATGGCCTGGTGTTCAGAGTTCGATAAGAAATTATCTTCATATCTCAAAGATGGATCAACAAGTGAGCCACCAAGATTTGTTCATACTGAGTTTACGATATAGAAGAGAATTAGAGAATGATGGTTCACTTTCTCAACATCCTAATTGAAGGGCAACCTCAAATGATTTAGTTAAATTGGCAATCAGCAAGGCTCTTGTTAAGAATTGGTCCAAATCTTCTAATGGTTTTCGAAATATGTTAAATGCTCGAGTTCAAAGCCGAATTAAGTTTGGCATCGGATATATTGTCACTGAACAAATACTAATTGCACTTAGCACCAACCAAGGTAACGAAAGTTGGTTATGTGCCTGAACGTACAACTCCAAATGTTGTACAATCTAAAATTAATGAAACTATACGAATTGCATTTAACGGTTTACTTTTTAATATTTAGAACTATACACTATTATAACATTTGTTTTGTTATCCAACAAGGTTCATCACGCCATGCATAGTAATTTTTGGCTCGTAAGACTAAAAACATTGTTTTTTAATTTAGTAGGATTGATTTTGCTATCCAAAATGGGGTTATGGCGTAACTTATTGACCGTTTACCTGTCACTCTATTGTAATCGTTTATGGTGACATGTTTTCTCAAGTTTATGAAATTTAAAAGTTATATACATTAGTTTAATATAATTCCGTAGAATAAACTTTTAAATCAATAAACAATGCAATAGAGCTGACCTATCTTTATATGTGTGTTTTAACGTCTAAATAGGATTAATAAAGTTATATTGAGTGATTCAAAATCTCAAGATTCAAGATACACATTCTATTTTGGTTAATTATATATTTTTTTGTAACTCCTTGGTAACGGGGAAGTCACTCGTGGTTTTGCAAAGGGCCAATACACAACCCCAAATGTTGTACAATCTTAAATTAATGAAACTATAAGGAATTGCATATTTACATTACATATCCATACTTTACAAATTAATATCAAAAATATTATTTAACCAAAATACAGAAATGGGCAGACATGGGAGAATCATGCACAAAATAAATAATACAAAAAATTATTTAACCAAAATTTTATTTGTAGCTATTATTTTGTATGGACTATCGTACACTATGTCTATCACACAAAAGTTTCCCGTCAGCTAGCAAACAATTGAAAACCATGTAACGTAATCTTGTCGGTAAAACCATAGGTGTTTGAAAATTTTATTATTACTATTTTTGGGGATTTTGTTGGTAGTTGGATCCATCAGTAATTAACAAAGAATTGATGATTTGTCGTCACTAAGAGCATTCTGAAATCTCAACCCATTTCCTATATAATTTCGAGGAAAGTTTGTAAATTCTAGGGTGAGGTTTTGAGTGGTTGTGAGTGTAAATTATAGGGTGAGGAGAGAAAATGAGTGATTTTTTGTAAATTTGGGAAAACTTTGTTTGTCCATATTTATTTTTTAATATTTGTTGAATTGATTGTGAGTAGTTGAGAGAGAAAACTGTAATGATAAAGGTATAAAGTAATATCATTTAATTGAACATAAAAGAAAAATGTAGTGTTTTGTAGTGTAATTATAAAGATGGGGATAGAGATCCGAATGAGAATGCTCTAATACTCAATTTTTAGTAGCGTTGCATTGCAAGTTTATCTACCTTATGAATGTTATTTATTAAGTTGTTCTAAATTTGATTTCATGTGACATACATTATAAGAAAATTAAGAAAAGCTTTTGGGAAATGGCATTTTACACAATTCAAAGAATTTATCTGTACTAATAACCCAATTTTTCCAATATAAGGACAATAAAATAGAATTATAAACACTTATAAGTTATAACCTATGGACTTACAAACAAATAAACAGTGACAAAGCTTAGATAAAAACGTGAGGGGGGGGGTCAAAATTTTCAGGCTAAAAGGGTAGATTTACATTTCGTATAAAAATTTTCAAACGAAAAGGATTATATTTAAACTAGTGAGTAAAATAAGGAAGAAAGGGGGGGGGGGGGGGGTGGGCTCTTAATAAGCTACACCCTTGCAAATAAACTATGATTAAATATTTAAAATCTTCAGACTACACCCGTGTTAGATTCAGGGCCGGCTTTGAAAAGACGAAAAACTTTTTGGGCCAAAGGCAAACTTTTTTTGGGTCTTAAGTAAAAGAAACATTTTGTTGGGTTTAAACAATTTAATTATAAATATGCTTATTTGATTATGATTTAAGTTGTGTAAAAACTTTTGTATAAAAATAATCTTAAAAATTGTCTCAAATAAGACTAGAACCCACAACTTTTTTGTTAGATATCATACCCCTTTACCATTAGACCAAGTTAGTGTTTATGTAATTGTGTTGAAACATTGATTATACACATGTTTTTGATAAAAATACATATAACTTTTTTTTTTGAAAAAAAAAATTTCGGGCTTAGCGAGGTGTCGGGCCTATAGCCGTCGACTACCCTGCCATGCCTCAAAGACGGCCCTGGTTAGATTTGAATTTGATACATCGAAATTATTTAAAAAGAATTAAAATTTTATAAAATGGAGTCATTGGGTTGATGAATATTCATGATGCATGTTGATTAATTCAATATCAGATGCTATCATTTCAATAAAATCCTAGGAAATACCGAAGCTACTATGTTTCATGAGAGCCAATAACGTTGATTCAATGCCACCTAGGCATTGTACAACTTCATCATCATAGGTTTCTTTTAGGGTTCTTGGAACATAGTACAAATCTCTTCAAACAATCGCATCAGGGTTTAATTAGCATTATCTTTACATTGTAACGTTTATTTACACGAGAAACTATAGGACTTGTATATTGTAATCTAGCTAAAAAGTAGGATGTGTGAATTATTGTACTAATTTAGTATATGGGTATACGCTTTTTGCAGGGCGTGTTCTAATAACAAATTCCGAGCAACATCGATCGCAGTAGTGGATCCTGAATCTCTCAACAGCAGGACAAATACTAGTAATAAAACAACTTGTTTCAAATAAATTATGTTAAATCGTAGAAAAAAGAATTCAAACTCCCTAAATTATTACATATAGACGACAATGATTGTAAATTCAAACTCCAAATATTATCATATCATATGATGAATAAAATGTGACTAAAGCACAAACTTAAAAAAATAATAATAATAATTAAAACACAAATAACACATCTTAATTCTCCTACGATCATGTGTTATGGTTTAGGTGAGTGGGCATACTAGCCCATTCCAGGTGGACTCATAACACCCGCTACACTTGGGGCGTCCAAGGGCGTGAGAAGGGTAAGTGTGAATTGGGTCACACGTTGGGTCACAATTTTTAACTGTTGGATGCTTTTGAAAATAAGCCAAACAATTATTTACAATTCAGAAAGGGGTGGCGGCGCAGCTTGTTGCCCGCCTACCTGCTATGTTGATGTAATATCTATGTTTCTTATTAAATATATAATATAAATTTTATTTTGTTTTAAAAAAATTAATAAATTAAGTGTAAAAGTATAAATACCAATCAAGCCAATTTATTTTCTTCACATATCTACGACACTATATATTCTAAAACAATATTAAAAAATGGATATATCATCTTCGGATTCATCTGAGGAAGACAAGCTATTGATGGAGGCTTCTCTAGTCACAATCTGATGTATTAACATCGTGTTGAAAGTTCACATGCGCACACAAGAGGATGTTGGAGTTGATTGGGATCGTGCGACTGTTAATGAGCGTCATGTACGATACTATTTTGTGACAACCCCATATATTATTAAAAAGTTTTAAACATCGTTTTTTGCATGAGTAGACACTATTCATTCAAATAGTTGCCACTTTAATTACAACGGGTGCATATATATCCATTTTTCTCAAAAGAGGTCGAACGTTTTGAGTTATTGTCAATTACGACACTTCATGCAATGAGCATTTGAAAATGTTGAGAAAACAATCACGATACTATACACAATTTTTTGAAGCTATTATTTATTTTTGTTACAATTATTAATATTTAGTTTTTGACAGTATTAATTGCATACGCTAGGAGTGGTCGAACTATCTCATGGCCTGGCCATAATGCTTGTAGTCGTGGCAACATATGATGATGATCTTTGGATCTACCATGAGTTCTTTGGTCTTTCCCCGATCCAACAATGATAAATGTTATGGATCCAGTACGGGTATTATTAGTAAACTGGCGTCATTTATCCAAAGTATGTCACCATCATGAACATGCATTTGCGGTTATGAAAAAACAAAAGTGGGCTATCTAATATGGCTCGAATGTGGTTAAAAGAAATGATAATGAATGTAATCTACACTTCTTTGATCTCACATAATACGATTTTGGAGGACAAAAGGAAATCAAATTTTCAAAACTATGAAGGTGATGTCCACGTGCGGATTTGAAGTTGAACATATTTGGAAGTTTTATCCACATGGCTATGATTAATTTCATGTCTAGTATATTTTGTATATAAAACGTGGAAAGTTGAAAAATATGAATCACTATTATAAAATTAAATGAAATAAGAATTTGTATATTTTTTCTAGAAATAATTTCATGTTTAGTAATGAAAGTCAGTCTATATGTTTTGTTTGTTTGTTTGTTTTCACTCTAACATACAAAAACTTAATTTCGGTTACTGTCGAGTGGGTACAATATTAATGCATTCCATGTACTTCATTAATGACTATGAATTAAAGTAATCTATTATTTAGTTGACTGATTAACAGCATTGAAGAGCTCACATGCACGGAACCACTCCGTCCTTAATAAACAAAACAAATGAAACACAGTTTAAAAGAATAAATAAATGAAGCTAGCTTCATTAATTTCCTGTTGAAGCTCTTTAAATAATACGTAAAAAAATCATATAATAAAAATTGTGATTTATAACATGCATGTATATAAGACGACAACGCCTTTAAACCAGTGGTGAAGTTTGGACATACATGTTGAGGGGGTCAGACTTATATTTATAAAAAAAATGCATAAGCTAGAGGGGGTGGGCTCAAATTTCGGTCGGAAACAGGTAAATTTATACTATGTATAAAAATTTTCGCACGAAAAAAGATAAATTTACACTACCGAGCGAAAAAATGAAGGAGTCGAGCTCAAAATTTCGATCGGAAACGGGTAAATTTACACTATGTATACAAATTTTCAGCTGAAAAGGGATAAATTTACACTATCGAGCGAAAAATCGGAGGGGGCGGACTCAAAATTTTGGTCAGAAACGGGTAAAATTACACTATGTATAAAAAATTTCGACTGTAAAAAGATAAATTTACACTAACGAACGAAAAAACGGAAGGGGCTGGGGCCACACCTGGCCCCAACTAATCTTCGCCCATGCTTTAAACACCTAAGTTTGAGAGAAGAAGGTTTTGGCTTCAAATCCCACATATGACAAGGATTAAAAGAAATTTATCGTTAAAAAAAAAGTATATAAGACGTTTGCGGTTTGAAGATTCATTCAGTAGTCTTTAACTTACAAAGTTATAAAAGTACAAATCTATACCAATACTAGGGGCTTGTACATTCAAGAACCAATATATTTAAAAGATTACAACTGTATAATGCATTTGTAAATATAGCAATTATGTAAATAGTTATCGTAAACAAAGCAATGCTTATGAGTTATGAGTACTCGATCTAGCTTGATCGTTACTTGGAACTCAATCGTATTATTATAAAATGAAGCTAAACTTTTCTAGAGAGCGATTCGAGAACCCATGTTTTGCCACCAGAGCTACTACCATCACTCTCTCGATCCGTGGAACCATCTGCATGAATTTTACTAGTTATTTGGCTCTCTTTATTAATAATAGAAGAGATTGCAGCCGCAACCGCAACCCTAATTAAACTAGGATGAGAAGCAATAGCGCTCATGTTCTCCGTCATAATTGACTTACTGTTACTGATATTGATACTGCTACTGCTATTATTATTGTTGATATCCTCTCCACCTTGATTTGATCTAGAATTAAAGCTTCCATTAGGGAACTTGTTAGGCATCCAAGGAGGGTTTGAAATTGGGATATGATGGAGATTCATTGGATTATTGGTAAGATCAAAGATAATGCCTTTTGAAGGGTCATTTAGGTTCGTTGTTCTAGCATGTGTTGATGAATATTGAAAAGAATTAGGGTTCATGATGCCCGATGACATGTGGTAATTAGCGAAAGGCGTCTGGTTCATGGGTCCAGGTTCAGATGTAAAAGAATTGTTTGAATCTAGTAGCATGAAGGATCCTGCTGCTGCTGATGTCGTTGACGCCATTGCAGTGGCGCCTACGGGTAGTGGATGGTTGTGATTACCCTCATACGTCGTGATTAGTATCGACATGTCCTCTAAACATCTTTGCACCTACATAAATATACATGTAACAAAAAAACATGAATACATATGCAACATTTAAAATGGATTTATTTTGCTAATTGTAAGGATAAAAAGACAAATAAAGCTATGTAGGGACCAACCTGTTTTCTAACCGGGCAACCAGGAGAGACTGTACAACGATAGTATGCTCGTGGGCAAGGATTTCCCTTAGCGATCTTTTGCCCGTATTTTCTCCATTGACATCCATCATTCATCTAGAAAAATATGACACTTGGATTGTAAATTCGTAATCAAGAAAAACAACTGTTTTCTTATAAATGTGTCACGTACTACAGTTTGGCAGATTAAGCAATTTGGTGAAACCAAAAAGATGCAAGTGAAAGATAAGACCATAATAATTGAAATAATTTTCTATAAAATCTTTCATCTTGAAAACTAATATTTTTTTTTTGTGCAATTTAACATGAAGATTAGTCTTTTGCAATGAATATAAATTAAGTTAAATAAAACACCATTTTATTATGAAGCTAATAAATTTCAACAGAAATATGATTGAAACTTACTGTGGCAGCCTCACATCTTGCTCTTACTGTAACCCTAGCTTTCTTGTGAGGAAACGATGCGATCAAGTTATTCGCATTGTTACTAGCTTTATCGCCACCACCAAAATCGCCTGGATTATTAAAAGTGCTTTTTTGCATGGGCATAATCCTTGTTATGCTCTCTGGTAAATCCTTATGACTCCCTTCATGATGATCATTCGCATGTTGGTATGTTGTAGTATTGCTTTGAATCCTTAGCGACAAACCTAAATCCTCGTTTTCGTTTTCTTGAAATGGCAATCTTGGGCTAGTTTTTTTGGTTTCTTGATTTTCATAGTGCCCATTAAGAGGCAGAAAGACTTTTAAATCCTGCATGTAGATAAGGTTTAAACATTAAAGACCATATATTATTTTTAGAAACACGTCTTTACATGTTGATAAGTAATCAAACATAAGCGTACCTTGATTGAATTCGGTGGTTGTCGAATAATCGAAAGTTTCATTTGTAGTTCATGGAAATCTTTCATGTTTTGCTCTACTATTTGTCTCAACACCTTGTTTTCCTCTTTCATCCTATTCATCTCCATCTTCAACATAGATAACTTGCATAAAAAAATACAAGTAATTATTAATATTATTAGTAGGGTTAGCCTGTATTATATCCAGGGTTTTGAAAGGTTGTACCTTTTCTTTATGATGAATATTATCAAGCTCTTGTCTTTCTGGTGCTTTTAGGTTGATGGTAGTTTGTACATCTTTTTCTAATTCTTGTACTTCATGAACATCATCATCATCATCAACATGATCATGATGATCTGAGTTTGATGATTCTTTAGCAGGTTGTTGATCTTGAGCATCAAGCTTTAGAGTTAAATCAATCTCCATTTCTGTATTATTATTATTATTATTATTATTATTATTTTCTTGTGTTGCCATATGAGGAACCTCTCACTTTCTCTCTCTAGAAAGCTTCTTTAGAGAAACGAAAGTCAATTCCCTCGTCTCAAGGGAGGTATTTAGACACACAAAGGACGATCTAACTATTGACTTTCAATAGGTTCTCCCATATTATTCCAAACAATATTTTACTTGCTTCATTAATTCTCTTATTTCTTTTTTTAATGCCAACTACACTATATAGAAGTATGTTGCGATCCGTGGTTGTTTTAAACTATACTCAAATAATATTGGATGTGTGTGTATAATATTTATGCATACATACTAACTTTTATCCCCCTGTATTACGGGGTTATTTCACATTATTCGTTTCTAATTTAATTTATTATAAGAAAGTTAATAATATACTTATGATTTTGATGATGAAAGGGTTTCACAAATAAATGAGATGTTATAACCCGGTTTAAAAGCTATATGAGTTTGGTAACACACATGACCCATTTATTATTATTTTTTGCTATAAATTATTTCTTAATTATGAACAATATCTTTTGTTAAAACAAAATCGGATATTAATTTTTAGTATATTCATATTTTATAGGATCTTCATATCAAATATTTGGTAAGATTAAATTTTGATTTAATGAGATGTTATAACCCGTTTTAGGGCTATCTGGGTTTGGTGAGACCCATACACGTGAATTCGGGTCAAATCCATAAAAAGACTTCATTTACAAACAAAACAATCCGGTGGCTTGAGATAATGTAGGAAGCAACCAGAGAGTTTTTAAAGGTTTTGTTTATATATATTTAAGATTAAGATATATAGCTAGCTAGGGTTGGTATCATTCTATATTATATATATATTACTCTATAATTACACTATATTGTATATATAATTATACTACTTGATTCATATAGTTAGCACGTTGATTAGTTTTGTTTATATTTAATCCAAACCTACTCTATATATTATTTTTTTTTATTGGACATGATCTTATATCAAACAAATAAAAACCACCCCATTAGACAGAGGTAGAGCATACAAAATGAATTTCAACATAACAAGTTTGGTACATGACTATTAAGGCTGAGTGTAGTGGGGCTCGAGTTTGGGCGAAATGGGGCGGGGGCGGGGAGTTCTTCTCGCCCTCATGTCTGTGTTGTTTGCATATATATATTATTATTATATATATGTGTGTGTAAGATATATATATATGTATATATATATTATTATATTACTATTGTAGCCCCTACACCATTACACCCCAAAAACAAATTTTCATCCCTTGCTGACTGGGCGCCACACGGCGCAAAACGCCCCAATTTGTAGCCCCTCCACTACGCATAGCCTAATATAAGCTAAGAATACATTTATTACCTTTTATTGTACTTCCACATGTTAGATCACGTCTTATACCTGCGACGGGACCTGCACAGTCCTACGTAGAGGTGTACAAACTGGTTTAAAACTCAAAACTGGTTTAGGTTAAAACCGGTTCAGTTTGATCAACAAAACTCAAAACCGGTTTATGATCGGTTTCTTACCATGTTACGATCGTTTTCAGTTCGGGTTTTGATCGGTTTCGGTTCAGGTTTTGACCGGTTTTGGCCGGTTTCGGTTTGGTTAACCGGTTTGGAACCGGTTTTGATGGAGAAAATTACAAACCGACGGTTTCAATTGGTTCCAAATAGGTTTCTACATAATTGGTTTCAAACCGGTTCGGTTTCGGTTCGATTTTCGGGTCGGTTTGGTTAACCCGTTTATTTACCCACATGTAGTCCTACGTGGCTTCAACATAATAATATTAACACTTGAATTTAATTACTCTATCACAACGCTCACACAAATTATAATCTCTATTTATTCATCAGAATGGATTCGAACCCATATAGCATTCACAATCCTTTTCTACGGGTGTTATACCCCACATTTTGATCCTTTGGTTTCCCCAACACCAAGAATCCACTGTTAACAACAATCACAACAATACCAAGTATCGCAAGAATTCCCACAATCACAACCCACACGTTTAGAACCCAAAAAATATCCACAAAAGATCGTAATGGAACCCAACTGGAACCGTAAAAAAGATACAAGGAATTAAGTGGGTCGATAAAGAGGTCGTAGAAACGTCCAACAAAGAACACTAGTAAGGTTAGTAGAGGAAAATGATTTGTCCCTATAGCTTGGGTCAGCATATGAAAGGGTACAAACTAAGGCATTTTAAATATTCTTTATTATTTATATCTTTATATTCTTTATAAATGTTTATGTTTTTCAACATCTTTTAGGTAAAACACAATAAATACTATGATCTTTGGTTTGCGTCACAACAAAATTTCATGATAAGATTTAAAGTAAACTGAATCAATAACACCATTCCCTAAACTCCACGTGGAGGGACATGAATAGGAACTACCTTAGCTTAACGGCATTTACAACGTCTTCAACAATCGAATGAGTGGTTATAGCGACACGACGTTTACAAGTTGGCTAATGAGGAATGCACTTCAAAATATAAGCATGTATTCCCCATCCAGATGCTTCGGAAATTGTGAAGGTTTCTCCAAAGTGATTTCCAATATCGAATGAGGTTGAATGGTTGAAATGGACAAAAAACGTTCATATCAAACGAGTTTAGTACAAGTGGTTCAGATGCATGTTGTAACTTTAACCTTAATTTGGAGGATGAAGAACCAACTGAGCTACAACGCCCCATTGGAATGAACAAAGCAAAAATGGTATAAGGTATGTCTAGCAGTTAATGGGTAATGCAAACGGTGGGCATAAATTATACAAAGACTTTTAGCCGGTGGAAAAACTGAAAACTATTTGTATATACGGTATTTTCATTTCACATTCTTGGTCTATCAATCAATAAGACATCAAGAAAGCCTTTCTTCATGGTAATCTTTAGAAGACGATCTATATGCAGCTATCGGTTGTTTCTGTTGATTGCACTTATCCTAACCACATTTTGTGGTGAAGGTAATTTTTATATGGGCTTAAACAAGCATCGAGCATGGTATAATCGCTCTACAAATTACATTACCTCTCATGGTTTTCAGGTAGGTCCATATTTGTTTGTTTATCGCAATGGGGGTACATATTACATATTTGCTTCTTTACATGGAAAACATCATTCTGACTGTATTCGATGATGGCTTTCTCAAGCACACCATCTCCATGCTCTCTCAAGAGTCTGCTATGACCGATTTGGGTTCCTTACATCACTTTCTAGGCATGACAACTACCCGTGACAAAAAAGGTTTGTTCTTATCACAGTCTAACTATGCTCAGGAGATTATACATCGAGTTAAGTTGGCTGGCTGTTGATGGCTACTCAGTGCTACTAGCGGCTCCCCTCTTTCAGATGGAATCTTATATCATAGTTTGGTAGGCGGTCCACGTTACCTCATATTCACTAGACCCGATATCTCTCATGTAGTTCAAAAGATGTACCTCTTCATGCATGCCCCTAAAAGGAACCACACATGACATGGTTGAAACATATTTTTCAGTATATAAAGGGTACATTAGACTATGGGCTATGCATTATCCTATCTTTGAATCACATGTAGACTAGCTATTCAAATGTCGGTTGAGGTGGGTGTATAGATTCTAAATGCTCCATGTTAAGTTATTGGGTGTTCCTAGGGATAATTTCATTTCTTGGTCATCTAAAGGCAACTAGTTATATCCCGTTTAAGTGCAGAGGCTGAATATCGAGGGATGGCTACAATGTCAACGAAGCTTCATGGTTATAGAATTTGTTACTTGAGTTGCATGTTCTTCTTGCCGAAAGCCACCATGGTATATTATGGTAAAGAAGTGGTTTACTTGTCTGATAATCCGGTCTAGCATCAACGTACAAGCACGTTGAAATTAATACCCACTTTCTTTGGGAGAAAGTTTGTATTGGTCGTATTCGAGTGCTACACATTCATCATCGTTCTTGTATGCATACATATACACCAAAAGTCTTGCACATAAAATATTCGAGAACTTCAAATCCAGTTTGAGTAATGTTTGCCTTGCTCTCGATCAAACTGTGAGGGAATATTAACAGTGTATCTTTTATAATTGATTAGGCTGTTTGTAAGCCTAAAGAGCTCTTTGTAACTTCACCTTATTTATAATGATTTATAATGATTTTACCTTAATGGAATGACTTCGAATCATTTAAATCATAAACACTTAAACCATAAACACCTTTTAGTTAATAAAACTTCGATTATTTTTCTTTGTGCTTCATCTCGTTTCGTCTTTATACCTTATTCGTGTTCATCCGATTATAAGCTATGGTAGGTCAAACATTTGAGAGAGAAAATATGTTTATTTGAGGTAGATGTAGAAATTATAGGGTAGATTATGAAAGAGATGAAGTAAATTTTTTTCCTAAGCTTTTACTATATAATTAAAATCATTCAATTTTCATTTATTTACCAAGAAGTAAGATTGCATCATTAATTTAAAACTATTGATTAACTAATCTAAAGATTCAAATAGTTGTTCAAAGTTCTTAAAAAATATCAAGATTTCTTATATATAAAATATGAGAGTGGGATAAGATGGGTTGATGGGTGGATGGAGCAAGCGTCGCCGCAGCGAACTCTGACGCCAAATTATAAACAATTAAAGTGCATTTATGGTTTGATTAGGCCAATGTGATCATTTGGATATTATAAGCATCATTGACCAAGGTTTCATACTCTTTGTTTTTTTCGTTGTTTGATCCCATACAGCATTTTGTTCTTTATTAATTACGTCACATATGGCAGAATACTTAATAATACATATGGTTGAAAAATAGAAGCAAACGGGTGAGCGTTGACCGGAAATCGTGGTGCAAATATTATTTCATCAATTTTCCTTTATGAATGAACCCGATGCTACCTAGGAAAGTTAATATTTTGACATGGAGAATTCTTTTAGACCGCATTCCTACGAAAATAAATTTATGTAATCGTGGTTTGGACATTACTTCGATTATGTGTTCGGTTTGCTCGAGACAAGTTGAGACAACTGCGTGTGCATATGTTTGGAGAATGTAGTTTGGTTGTTCCGATTTGGAAAGTGGTGGCTCGTTGGTTTAAGGTGACTTTTCCTTCATCTTTGACTCCTTCAGATTTGGCTTTTAGGATCGATACTATTACTATGAGTAAAGAAAGAAGATTGATTTTGGATGCTATTATCGTGACTACCTGGTGGGTGATTTGGAAGCATAGAAAACGAAATGATCTTCGCTACAGGTCCATATAAAAGTGAGTCTATCTTTAATGATATTGTTAATTATTCATTTTTATGGTATTCTAATTGGTATTCTAATTAAAACTAGAATAGGTTTCGTTGATTGGTTAAAAAACCTGTTTTTGGTGATGCGGTTTTGTTTGTGTTTCCCCGTTAGCTTCTTGCTGATGTGGGTTTTTATATATGCAGGTTCGTTGTTATTCGTTAGTTACTTATCTTGTTCTTTTTGTTGTACCTTTAGACTTCTTGTTACATCACTGTTATGTAGACACTGAGCTTTAACTTACGAACCCTTTAACAAGGATGTTGTGGTTTAACTTAATATTAACAAAAACAATAAAAATAATAATGGTTGAAACTGGGTGGATCCTACCTCTTTCAGCCCTCTTAAGCTTTAGTAGGATGGCGAGCATGGGAACCAGTTTGGCGTCGGGGAGGTGTTGTGGTTTGGTGGTTGTTTAATGGGTGAGATTGCATGGTTGGCAATCGGCGCCCCCAATCTACCACCACAACACTAGATCTTATAAGTACTCTTTTTGTTTATCAATATCCTATAAAACACTTATCTACGTATTTCGTGTAGTAGAGGTGGAAAACGAGTCGGTTGTATTAGATGAGATTCTACCGATACCGCTTAACGTTATGCTTGCTTGATCGGCCAATTAAACTACGTAAATCTAAACAAACCTACAAGAGTTGAATGTCTTTTCTAACAAGTCTTGTATGATGAATTATAAGGTCAATGCAACATATCGAATCTCAAATGATTCCAATTTCCAAATCGTGATCTTACTTCTAATTGAAACAGAAAGCTTTGTATAGAGTAAATACAATATAACTTTATTTTTTTTAATATTGCATACGTCTATATTTTATGATAAATACGTAGAGAGCTAAGTTCACGCCACACTTCAAGTATTATGACGTTTTATTTTAATTAACTAATGAATAAAGTTTTCTAATTTTTGTAACATCTTCTATAAATTATCATATCATTTTGATAAGACTTCAATCTAATTATTAACAAGTTTTTAACCTAGCGTATTAGTTAATGTATATTTTATCTGTTTATCAATCAGATGCATGTTGGTTTCATGTTTTATGTGTTGGGTGTGTACATGTAATATGAATTTCAACAAGAACTTGGCATATATGCATACTATTCATATTCATACCGATCACCTAATTTAATATAGTATACGACTTATTTTATGCGACAGTTTACCACTAGAGTTTGAATATAAAGCTTAGAGATATTATTAGTGTAGGGTTGAAAAGGTAATCCCGAACATATCATCGTCAAAAATCTAGCTTAATGCAGATAAACTTAAAGTTGGGTTGTGCTTTGGTACCCATTAAAAAATTGATGTGATATTATAAATAATATCTAGTAACTTAATTAATAACAATTAAACAACCAAATAATTATCTTAAGGAAACCTCTTTTCTTTTGCAATTGGTATATTTTAACTATATTTTTTAGGTGTATTCGTATTTATTATACTCTCAACTATCATCTTTTGGTCGCTGTCGATTTCAACTAATGAATAGGTTGATAATGATCCCACATTTTATCATATTTGTTCACAACGGTCCGCGAGTAATAGAATTCTAACGTCGTTAGTTGCAGGTCGCCGGAAAAACATTTTTTGTCAGAAAACTCAACATTTTCGTCTCAAACATTTTTGTAACATTGGATCGGACCTTTAGGAAGATTTTTTTAGTAAAAGCCCTAATTATTGAGGTTCCTAGAACCATCGTCAAAATCGGTTGATGGTGCTCAAGTGGTGGTGGTTGATTGGTGGTGAGTCGATTGGCGGTGGTGTTAAGGACTTAAGGTTGAGTTTACGGCAAAAAAATGTGACTTTTCCGGCCATAAGCGTTTTTTTCTGGCGACTTGCAAGTAACAATGTTAGGATTATGTTAGTCGCGGATCGTTGGGAACAAATACGTTAAAAGATGAGACCGTTAGCAGCCAATTTGTTAGTTGGAACCGTCAACGACCAAAAGATGATAGTTGAGATTAAAAAAAACCAATATACATATTTTTCAATCTCTCATTTCAAATATGCATATTTAGATGTATATATTCATGTTGAGATAAGAGGGCATGGATGAAAAGGATTGGAGAATCAGAGTAATAAATAAGATAGCTAGAAAACGTAGTGTTGGTATATAATTCATAATAAAAGTTCATCTAATACTAATATTGAATGGTAAGAGAAGAACTCCATTGAAAAATCGTATCCAATATATCTCACAAATTACATGGTATTGATAGATTGAGAAGGGGCTTGCATGTGAAAGAGATGTTGCTTTCAAAGGAATCCTCTATACCAAAAAACAACAATAAACAAACAACCAAAACTAACAATAGGGAAAATAGAGCTACCAAATAACAAAAGAAGTGGTGGTGGAAGAGAACATAGCAGTATCGACACATATATAACATCTTAAACCACCTACAAAAAGACGATCACATGCAAAGTCCCTCGAGGCCTAAAGTGTAAGAAATTATAACTCATTACAACAAGGCTAACACGCATTTGTACTATCTTTTAAAAGTCTTTAACTTTAATCTTATGCTCTAAAAACTCCTATTCTAAACCATGTTCTCAGATAAGCGCAACTCTAGCAACGTCCAACTCTACTAGTGTTCTTGTTGAACTTTAATACCTCCAAATTATTAAAATATCAAAATATTAACATGTATGGTCAGAGAAGAACTAAAATAAAAAATATAAAACTTTTAATATTAACATGTATTAAATAACACCTCTAAAATCCATATACTAACAGAAATTTTAAGTTATAAACAGGTTAACACATGTTTGGTTTAATCTTATTATTACATGCGTTGCGTTTGAATTTACCGGTTTAAAAATGGGCTAATTACTGACACAACAGATTATTATTTTCGTTTGATGGGACCGTAAATTAACCTCAACAATTTTAATTTCATTTGTGAAATTCATTATGAATAAGCCATAAAAATATAGACTGAACAGTTTTCATTGTTTAGTTTCCCACTTGTATTATTTGATGGTTAATATTTAATAACTTTGAACATATACTCAAAGTGTACATAAATGTTGCGTCTTACATTTTAATTAGTTATTGAATTTAGTAAGGCTTAATTTATAATATAGTATAATGACCGATTCTCTCATTGGCTTATAAGATACGACTTTCATTATAATAAACACATGCAAACGGGAAGAGATCTCTTATTATGCCAATTTTCAAACCCACTCCCTAAGCAAGTTGGTACAAGTAATTTTAAATGATATTAAAACAAAGAAAACTCGAAACTAAACAAAAGTTGAAATAGTGATAGCGAGGGGTAAAAAAAAATCAAAATGTGATGTTATATTTTCCTAATATAATTAAATGGCACTAGACACGACCAGTGATGAAGTTTAGATGAAAATATGTGTCCCGACCAGTTGGGAGGGGGGGGGGGAGTGGACTTAAAATTTTCAGACAAAACAAGCATACCTACACTACATATAAAATTTTGTCGAACAAAACCTAATAATTTTATACTAGTGAGCAAAAGAGCAAAGGGAGGATGGGCGGGGACCCCTTGGCCCATCAGAAACTACGCCCATGGACATGAGAGTTATCTAAGAGCATTCACGTCTCTTCCAATATATTATATTACATCTTATAACTTTACTAAAAATTGTAATTTTTAAAATTTATTTCTTATTAGAAACAAAATAACTCTCAAATCTATTTCCCTATTTTTTATTACTAAAAGAACTATTTATTATTTTTCTCGTTTTTATAAATTCAAATAATTTAATGAGAGATGAATAATAGTTTTTCATATATAAAAAATTATTGTAGTAAATTTTATTATTATTACTATTATTAATTTATAATTTATGGTTGATACAGAGAAATAGTGAATGAGATTATATATTTTTAAAAGACTTTTTAAAACTTTGAAGAGAGTGAAGTGATGGTATATATGGAGGATGTGAATGTTCTAGGCTTTAAATTTTAAAAATTTCTCCTATTTTTCTTTCTATCAGAATCTTCATTATCATTCTCAAAACATAAAGATTTTGCTAGAGTGAATCTCAATATCTAAAAGTTCATTATGAACACCATCATAGGCATGTGTCTCACTCACGTAGTCATATGTTATGCGTATGCACTATTCTGGTTAAGCTGAGCCCAAATTACGTATGGAGCCCAGGTAGTATAATTCCTTTCGTTAACCCATGAGAATATATTATTTTTATAGTTTTATGTAATTAGTTTAATTAAGCTCATAAAATTAAATCAATAACATTATAAATTTGAGCAAAAGGTAAGTAATAGATAATGATTGGTAAATGAATGTATTTTGAATAGTTATTCTCTAAATATAAAGATGCACGATTCATTCTCTATCTTTATTTTATATAACTTGATGAGTGAAAAAAAAAGTTAATAAATAAAAGAATATTAAAAAAAAATCTCACCTTTCATCGTATGTCTAAAGTAAAACCATAACCAACACAACCAATTGGTTGTGAGTAATTCACTTTTACCAGTAGAACAAGCGTGATGTTTATAAGATATTTTCAAAGCGTTCTACAACCACTAGATTAATAATAGAAATTCAAAGCGTTCTACGTACAACCACTAGATTAATAATAGAAAAGCTAATGTGAATGTACTTAGAAAATATAATGGAATTTTTACATATTTCCCAACCGGGTGTTCACTAGTATATTTGAATATGATCCATTGGTAGAACAACAACCCAACCCATATTCTTTAGGATAAAGCCAACCATTCGGAGGCCTCTAATTTTTGGTGTCCTAAATTAGGCTTGAGGTCTCTTCAATTTTTGGTGTCCTAATTTTTGCTTAAATCGTATTTTTCTACGTGATATCTATGACACATCTTGGCAGAATCCACATCAATTTCCGAGTTCTAGACCAATGTCGCATCGACTTCTCAGTCGTCCTTTTCCAATTTACGAGTGGTCTCGCATAAGCCCAAAATCGTCACCAAGCATTCTACAAGAATGTTATTTGACAATAATTCATCGGTATTAACCGGTATCTTTTGATCTATTGCTTCAACATTCATCAAAACATAAGTCAAAAATTGAAGCATCCGTTATTCTAGAGTTGAACAATGAAAAGTTCTAACCTTTTAACTGAACTTTCAACGTTTGTTTTTCGTCGTTTCCTCTTTACAATCGAGCATGGGGTCGGTTCTTGCTGAATAATTGGTTTTTATTCGATTAGATTTCATGCAAGGTAATTTATTTTAGTACTTTTGGTGTATGCCTAAATTGATTATAAAGATGATATATTATGTATATGCCTAAATCAGTTCATATTTTTGTTGAATATGTGATAATCTATTTAAGCCTAAACTGATTGTTAAAATTTGTTTATTTAAACTTATGTTTTACTAGTTAGGAATCTTCAAATCAAGAAAATAAGTTGAAACACTAATTAGATAAAAAAATATGATCAGAAAACTTAGAAATCAAAAAATAATTTTGCCTAATATGCAAAACTTGACAATTTGTGAAGCTAGTTACAAAATCAAGCAAATAAACTGAACAATTAAAACGTTGTTGAAGTTCAAAATTTGCCTAAAATTAAGGAAATAAGATAATTATTATAAATCAAGAAAATAATCTACCCATTTTGCTAATTTACTGCATTTGTCTTTGCTTTTGATTTTAATTATTTATTTTATAACTTTTGCAGAGGCTAAGAAAAACGAGTTTTTAAATAAAAAAAAACGAGGTCAAAGTTTCATTTCAAGCAAGAAAATATGCACCGGCCACACGAGCCCGTGACTAACCGGTTTAGACATTGGTTCTGATTATTATTTATAGCCTGCTTGTTGACTTTAGGAATTAGATGAGTTTGACTTGTGTGACACACGTTGTGTCAATGCTACCAGTATTATGATCGAAAATTACTTGCCATAGGAAATAAGTAAATATATAATAACATTGAAGAGACATGATTTTGGCAAGTATTTTGAGACTCTTATTATAGAATTGACGCGGATATTAATTATCGATGATTCAAATTTTTTTTCAACATTGTCATCATACATGAAAATCACCTTGTTATCCCACACAAAACCAACATCCTTTGGAGTTTGGACTGATCGTTATCGTTTGGGAGGGAGTAACCAGTTCAATCTAGTTATTGTTTGATAGTTCGTACTGCAACATAGACAAAATAGGATATCTGAATAACAACACATCATATAATATTTCTTGGTAGACTTCCACTTTCGAACTTCATTTTTCGAACTTCAATTTTACTGCTTCATGTTGTTGGTTCAGGCCCCTACTGATACACGGTAAACACACGTATGTATATGAATTGAGAAGTAAATATTTGAAGAAGAAAGCTTCTGTATATAATCAAGAAAAAGGTTACAACTAAATAAAATAATCCTACACCTATTTATAGCAAATACATAATTGTCACATGCTAAATTAAATAACATAATATCAGCTAACGAACTACACGATCTAGTCCATGATCTCCTGATTGGTCATCATAATTCCCACTTTTGCCTCCGATTTAATTGGTCAATCCTAGACCATTTCTTCAGCTACTTTAGACCCATTTAACTGCTGACCCGAATCCATATCATCGACTTGTATCTGCTTCATGACCCGACTTGACCCGACCATCAAGATTATCCAACACATGTATTGCACTTCCAGTCCCTCATCATCCAGCAACTTCACTTTTAGTCCCTCAACTTTACATCAACTTTTATATCCAGCCCTCCATCTTCAAGTAGACTCTACAAACAATATTTCAAGTTATCAAACTAAACTCAAGTTTGCTAGTGAATTGACTACCTTTTAACATATATCAATGTCATGGATCAATAATATGCATCTTGAGTGTACAACTATTTTTCATACTTACTTTAAACTGAAATGTTGACTCACAACATCCGTCCGTCTCGTGTTTTGCAGCAGCAACGCCCCTCCCCAAAACTTCCTCCTCATCGCTAAAGTCCTTCTTCTCCCCCTCCTGCCACGTGATCAACAGACGAGCTCTCACAAATCTTGCTAGAACACTCACCTTCAGATTCTAGCAAGTTGACATCTCTGGACTCGGATTCGTTAGAAGGACTGAAAACAGATTACATTCAACATTAGTATGCAAGTTGATGCATGTGTTTAAATATTTATGCAAATAAAAAAAAACATGAAACAAACCATTTTATCGGTATGATTTCTTCTACTGCGTCTGCTTCCTGTTTGGCTCCTCGAGTTTGGAGGATGAAGTTTATCAGACGTTCAATGTCCGAGGGCTTAACAGGCTTCACTATGTAATCGAGGGCACCTTCTTCTAAGCATCTGTTTTTATCACAACAGAAAAAACATGTTTTAAAATATCATGTAGTTAACCTTTATTCATCTAATTAATAGCCAAATGATATCATTCAACTGTGAAATAAGTTTCATATGCTGACTTAATTGATCATACCGATTTATGCGTGTTTCATCGTTTGTTGCTGACATGATAACTACTGGTATGTCTCTGTGGGTTGAAGAAGTCTGCATATATTATTAATAACCATCTTCATATCAAAAAACACTCAAATAGTAATAATTATTAAAAGATTAAACCTTGATTTTTTGGAGAAGTTCAAAGCCTGTCATTCCAGGCATCGAGTAGTCGGTCATTACTAGATCCACCTTTAAACAATTCTCGGTGTCTAGACCCAAAACTTCTAGAGCTTCGCCGCCACTTTCCACAACGGTGACTGCGTGAAATTAATAATTGAAGATCAAAATCATATCACAGAATGAATTAATTATTTGAAACAGTTAGTACGTACATACCTTTAAACGAGTGTGCCTGGAGAAGCCTCTCGATGACTTTCCGTAACAGGAGGTTGTTGCCCACTGTGAGGACATGCAACGGCTCAGGCGTCTGCTGGAAGCTGGTATCCATTATCTGAGAAATGAATTGACATGATTATGATTTATGAATGAATGAATAAGGAGAAGTAGAAGTATGTGTATATATAGAATCTGACCTGACCTGACCACACCAAGAAATTATACATATCATCTTGAATATTATCACATGCAAGTGCCTAATCTTTTTCATGTCTATTCTTTCTTCTTTCTTTAATTTCTTTCTGTTTATAGGAAAAGCAATGCAATGATGCTATGATCAACCATTAATAGCCAAGCATGAAGCATATATACTAGAAAGAAACACTTTAATTTGGATATCATGATGCTCTTTACCATCATCAAGCATCCTAGAAGGAAAGAAAGAAATTCTGCCGTACATGATATATATTGCATGTAGTTTTTGTTTATAGTCAAGGAATGATAATATATATGTAACAATTAAGTTGATAAAAACTAAGCGGTGAGTCTATAAGTTGACGTGAATTTGGGTTCAGTTACTTGTGTTAACCAAAAATAAAACATAAAAAATTATAAATATCGAGGTGGACCAATAGGGTGGCGTTAATCGGTAAAACTCGAGCGTTTGTAAAATCGGACCATTTTTTATCCCGGACATTAAGCTTGTCAGTCTACGAAAATTCGGACTATTTCCTTCACGTTACCTTGCGACCGTAATGTAAGATCCGACTTTTATCAAAATAATAAATAAAGGAAATTATTTATATACAATTGTGTATTATTATTTAATTATGTCAAATTATAATAAGTTGGGTGATAGACTTGGACATAAAACATGAACTTATGGGTAGATATCGGCTTATAAATCCATAGGCTTAGCATATATAAGTTCCCTTAAACCTCCGTAAAACCATAGTCTCATAATTCATCTTTTGCCTACACGTACACTCTCCATCCTCTATCTAAACCCGGATCTAGAAGCAAGAGAAACGAGCAAAAATCACCTAGTATTCGTTTATCATGCATTCGAGAAGAAAGATCAAGATCAAACCCGTGTCAAACTCCAAATCTGAACCAACCACGAACCAAATATGAGCTGACCTCGAAAAAGTATGTTTTAGATTAAAAAAAAAGGTTATGGATTTGATGTTAGGTTGCTATAAAAATGGGTAGGATGTAAGATTGGGTTAGGGTAACTGTAAGAGTTGCAAAAGTTACCATAAACGAACCGATCGGGTATGGTAAAAAGGGTAGTGTTCGGTTCGTAAAAAGGAATGGGAAACAAAGTCGGATTTGCATGAAATTTGGTACGAAACTAGATCGGGGTGAAACACTCAATAAAGTACCAAGCCCTACGTTAAACAAACTTAAGAAAACCCCTAATTTGCAACTTCCTTAGCTATGTAAGGCCCTAACTCATTTGTGTGGCTTTCATGATGACTACATCATAATTATGCATTCATCGCAAAGATAATTGCCATAGTAGTTGTTAGTCAAAACTTCACCATCAACCATTATCTAATTTTATAAGACAAAAGTAATAACACATATTCCAAAAAATTGAAAGCAAAATTCTTAACGTCTGCAATTGCAGACCCTCGAAACTGGGTGACAAACAACTCACAACTTTTAAAGTAAACGGCACAACAATCCAGCCAAATGCATGTTTAATGTTAACATTCGAAACTATTACCAAATATATGTTTAAAAATTTCGTTTATATATATTTAAGATATCTTAACTCCCAAAGTCAATATATGGAACATCGATCAATCTTGTAAGCTAAAGTCAAGAGGGATCAAATCTTAGGAATAAAGTTAATAGGTGTCAGCAAGGAGTTGGTCGTCCTCCATGGTCCGTGTTCTTTATGCCAGTTGTGTTGGTCCACCTTTGCACTTTCAACTTTTGTGTTTTGATGAGTATTTTGGTGAATTCTCAGCAAAAGATAATAATTCTTTTAAAAATGAAAAGATCGATGGACAGAATAATTGGACATGTGCTAAACCACCTGGTCTAACAAAAGAGACACTTTAAGATTTTGTATATTGGAAGATTCTGATATAGAAACCATAATCTTTTATTGATTTTAATATAAAATGGGTGTTTCAGTGAGATAGTAGTTAATTAACAAATTATGCTCATAGCATTAGCACCCTTAAATGCTAATTAGGGTCATAGTTTCATTTTAAAAAATCATACACAAACCATTCAAAATTATTTTCTTGTCACTAGTTAATGACCCAAGTGGCAAGTGTTATTAATAATATTAACCGAATAATCAATGATGACCACCAAGATATATTGTATATAGATCTTAACTGTATTCTTTTCTTTGATGAGGGTTTTCATGCTTGATGATATTACTTTATCATATCTTTTCTTTGTAGACACAACATGTGATAATATAAAGGTAAATTCTTTTGATATGCTTAATATGGAAACATGAGAAATAGTGAGAACATTATCTTGGAAAAAGTTAATTTTGTGTAAGTGGCATTTTAAAATAGTGATCGAATAGCAATAATAATGATAAGCATAATGAGGGATTATTATAGTGATTGTATATAACACCACAATTACTTAGTTTGTAGTCAATGAGTTGGTGATAAAGTGATAAGAGAGAGACTTGGTGTTTCATGTGATCCAGATTTGATTATTATCCCCATCATTTGGTTTCGGTGGCATCGGGTGATGATGAGAGACTAGGCGACTAGGTGGCGTTCACTAGTTGGATCCTTGAACTGAACGGATGTAATCTCACCGCACTGTCATGCCTTCGGGCGAGTTTTCACGAGTGTTGGCCTTACGTGAGGGTTTTTCCTTGAATCGAAAGGCGAGTGTATTCTGATGTGGTGACTTTAGCCAGTAGTACATTTGAAGGATTCGTTAACCGTTAGAAAAAAAACTTAGTTTGTAATAATGACTCACAACTGATTATTGATAATTAGTTAGAATATGATAATTAATAATTTTAGTAGAATTAATAAAGTCATAAAAACGGTTGTAAATACCAAAGTATATGTTGTTATAGATGTAGCTAGCTCATCTTAAACCCAACAAAATAGTATTTACTATTACTATGGTTTAGGATTGTTCGACTTGCCTTTCTTTATATTAAGTTGACTTAATTATCGATGATGAAGAACACCACTTGCCCTTTTGAATTTGTGTCATGAAATTTCTTGGCCTTTTGTTGGGCTAAATCGGTGTTGCCCATGTACGTGTTGGTCGGGTTTATGATTATGAGTGAATTTTCGGTTTATAGTTGAGCTTGAAGTGTTTGGTTCTGAACCAAAACAGTCGATGGTGAACTTGTGGCTCAAACAATAACTATGACGATGAATACAATAATTTGTTGTGGCTCGATTCGATTTTATTCAACGAGGTATATAAGCCATAATTTTCGGTTTTAAAAAACAAAACAAAACCAAATTAACTAACAATTATTGTTTTTGTGTAAATAATACTAATAATAATAATAATTAACAATCATTGGATGGACCAACAAGTACAAGTACTGATCGATCATGTCATCTCCAATTATATGGAATATATAGATTCCATTATTTGTCTTTGTTTGTTCTATAAAGCTAATAAAATAATAACACATTTCACTCACTCACTCACTCACTCACTCACTCAATGTTAGGTAGTAAATAGTAGAAGGGCTAATATGGGATTGTAGGATAGTAACTATTGAATAATTAATGTGCATCTTTTCTCCAAGCTTTCGGGTTTACATTAATTGAGTAGCTAGCGTGCTTGCTTCTTTAATTCTCTTTTTCAGATTTCGATCGTGACTTGTTTGACGTGTTTATGCGATAGCTTCCTTCTTCGTAGTCGAACACAGAATAAAATCTCCATCAGAATAACAATGTTCCTCTATATTTTGTGAATAGCCTCGGCTCCAATGCAATGTTGTGAAACAAGCCTAATAGCTAAAACAATACGACAATGAGATGTAGGGAGAAAGAGAGAGATTTCATTAATATGTATGTCATACAAGGAGGTACAATGAGATGCATATATAGGATAGGAAAACTTGGGGAGAAAGCTAATCTATATTAGGTATTGATAACCATAATATTAATATATTTATAACACTCCCCCTTGGTTATCAACTTAATATGCTTGGAGATGTTGCCTCATTAAAAACCTTGTTAGGAAAACCCAGTGGGAAAAAACCATAGCTAAGGGAAAAAGAGTGCAGCACGTATTATCCCCCCCCCCTGATTTATATATCCATTAAAATTGTAAATATCGATCTTCTATGAAATTTGTCCAAAACCTTTGTAGTCAATCATTTGCGTCTTCGTCCCTTGACATTTGAATCCTCAAGTTGAATAATGTTGTATTATCTTCACGAGAAAACTTCTACGGCTTCATCTAGTAAACACTATGATCTTGTTGTGTTTCTCTGCATCAACAAGACTAACCAAAATTGTTTTGATGGGTGAGTAAAATATAAACACATATCTTTCATACATGAAATAAATGTTTTAACCCATTCTGATATCTCCTAGCAGAGCATATGTCGATAAATATACATAAAGAAAATAATAAAAATATATAGCTAATAGTACGACATAATGCACATATGCATTTAATTATGGTATTTATGAACTAATTATATTCATATTCAGATAGGCAATGATATAAAGTCATTGTTAGACATCCTTTAACATGCTAAATAAATATGATTAAACTTGTCCATGGTAAAATGTCTCAACATTTTCTAGATGCACTTTGATGGATTTATAAGCATATAATTACACATCTACTCGAACTATAAGTCGAACAATAATCACACTATGTCAAGGTCTTTCAAAAAGAATTTTCTCTTTAAAAACTTTTGTAGTCAATCATTTGCGTCTTCGTCCGTTGACATTTGAATCCTCAAGTTGAATAATGTTGTATTATCTTCACGAGAAAACTTCTACGGCTTCATCTAGTAAACACTATGATCTTGTTGTGTTTCTCTGCATCAACAAGACTAACCAAACTTGTTTTGATGGGTTAGTAAAATATAAACACATATCTTTCATACCTGAAATATATGTTTTAACCCATTCTGATATCTCCTAGCAGAGCACATGTCGATAAAAATACATAAAGAAAATAATAATAATAATATATAGCTAACAGTACGACATAATGCACATATGCATTTAATTATGGTATTTATGAACTAATAATATTCATATTCAGATAGGCAATGATATAAAGTCATTGTTAGACATCCTTTAACATGCTAAATAAATATGATTAAACTTGTCTATGGTAAAATGTCTCAACATTTTCTAGATGCACTTTGATGGATTTATAAGCATATAATTACACATCTACTCGAACTATAAGTCGAACAATAATCACACTATGTCAAGGTCTTTCAAAAAGAATTTTCTCTTTAAAAGCTCATAAGTTTCTCTCGGTGATATGTACATCATCATTGTAAAATGTGTTTATAATGACCTTTTAAGAGTGAAATTTTGATAAAAGTATGACTAATTATATCCAACTTATCTCCCTCTTTATCAAAATATCTCTTGATTTGTGCCAAGCTCAATTCAAATAGTTTAGTCCATACGTAATAAGCATAAATCTATGCATTTACCAATCCATCATGGACTTTTTTCAACTTGACAAATTATGCATACACATTCACTTTTCCAGGATTTTTGTTGCATAAACTTGCTCATTAACACATCAGTTTGTATCACATATCAAAAATCCATAATGTGCAATTTCTTTGTTTATTGAGATATTGTACTCATCATGTACATTTTATTCTATGTGTATGCTTATTGATGTATAGACTTACATCATTAAGATTTATCAATTAATCTTTCAAGCATTCAATTACCTTAGGAAACTCTTCAAGAGTTCAATTTATGTTCAACATAATCGTAAAGTATTCAAATATGACTCATTATGTTCTCGAGAACTTACTTTAGATGATTTGATAATTCAAATCCTTCATAGATTTTCTTGTAAACTTTCAGTATTAACTGAATAACGATATTTATTGGACGCATATCAATTCTCTCTTTATATTACCAGACTGTTTAGCTATCGGAAAGTCATTGATTCCACCATTGGAGAATGTGTCTCCTCATAACTAATCATGGGTCTTTGCAAAATCCTTGTGCTATCAATTTTGCCTTATATCACTTGATGAATTTTCATAACTCATATACAAGACCCCTTTGTATCCAACACATTTTACAACTTTAGTTGTACGGACTGCTGGTCCAACAAACTTTCCGTTATTTAGAGAATTCAACTTATAAAAGTATAGCGACGTTGACTTTATTTCGATCCCATATATCTTTGTAGACATGATACAATATAATTTATTGAGAGCTCTTTGTTTTCAGGTACCTAAGGTTCTTCAAGAACCATCATGCCTAATCTCTTTCAATAGACTTTTTACTGCACCTCGACTTGACCATCTTCATTACTTGCTCCAATTTTCGAGGAAATTTTACCTTTGGAACCGATTGGTCTACCATGTTACATGCGTGTATTAGACACATTATCAATATGCTTTTGTCCTTCTTAGACAACTTTAATTGGAGTATTAGCAGTTGGTATATGTGTCTTAAATAGACACTCTCTTTTAGTCAGTGAATCGTCTGGTAATTGATTCATTAATCTTTATACATGAATTATCCTTTAAACTTTTAGTTCATAGAGGATCAATGATAATTCATTTTAACTAAATTCATTTTCCAACTGCTTTATTTCTCCCCCTAATGTTGGGAATGTTGATTCACTAAAGTGAAAACCGATGAGCCATAAACAAATATCTCACTAATGGCTCTAAGTATTTAATCATAGATAAAATTTAATACCCGACATAAATTCCCAACTTCCTGTGTGGTCTCATCTTTGTGTGTTGTGATGGATTAATTTCAATATATAACACACACGAAATATTATATGAGAAATACTTGGTTACTGACCAAAAACTAATTACAATGGGGAGGAAGTATCATAACTTGATGGCTTGATGTGAATTAGTTTAAAGACATGTAAAATCAAATATACTCAAATACAAGCATGAACATTTTCTCCCGTGATAATTGCCTTTGCAACCAATTACAGACGTTGAATAATCGTTTTTAACAAAACAATTTATGTAAGAACATAATCCGTTATGAAGTTCAACACTTATTCCAATGATCATTATTAACTTTGGAATCAAATTATAACCGAATGTAAATATACCAATCTGAAATAATATGCTTGCTATCTTATTAGCTAAGCCATAGATCATGCAAAAATGAAGTTGCGATATTGATAACCATTTAGACGATGCATCGATTTCAAAACACTAAATGGTATCATGTTAGGATATGTGTATCATTTTCTCAATTCAATAACATCTAGGGATTTAAACCCTCATTCAGTTGGTAAATAAATGGTTTCCCTTAGAGAGCAATATTACATGTATAATTATTATGAAGAATCATTTGGTTCCTCAATATATTTCACATCATTGACTCGGTGTGGTCTAACCGGTCGTGTCATTAGATAATCATGATCCATAAACTTTAGGTTTATGATCGTATATAGAATGTTTCTTTAATGCAAGACTATAAATATGAGAGAACATTGTACTATCGTTTCAAACGATCATGTGATTTCACTTTTGTATTTTCACATTTTGATCTCATATATGATCAATCTCTTTTCCAAATGTGGTGGCCGATCTCATTATTATCATGAATATGATTAACACTCTGATGGTTGATCTTACTATTATCATGACCACCCTTACAACTTGCTTAATTGTGTCAAATATCACACCTTTAAAACTATCAATATATATAATAACGTTCACTTTGCGGAATGAAGTAAAATCAAACAAGCTTCATGGTTTTATAACTTTTTTGAACTCATAAATATAAAATTATCTCAAACACTTCATATTACTACTTCAAGAGCGTACTTGAGATTTGACAAATGCAAATGGTTTTATCCTTGTTGTCTTTGTAAACAACTTTCTTTTCACATAATATAAAATGAGAAATAGTTCTATTTAAAAATTAACATCATATAACTAATCACAAATATATCTTACACACAAATATTTTAATAACTATTTTCAAATAATAAATCAATAAATTTAGAATAGATACTCAAAATATGCTACAGTCAACTATGTAAAAGATCATAATCATACTTTGAGATCATCGTCATGTGAAATTCAATGCTAAGAATTTTCAATTTTCTTAACATATTACATATGTCACTTATTTTATAAGATCAATAAATATAAAAAAAATACAGTAATAAACTTGATCGTTCGTGGCAAAATTGTTTACACGTATCAAACAATTATCATCAAAATTTAAAAAAAGAAACTAATGACTTTAATATAATTATATAAACTATTAAAGGGATGAGAGGTTTATACCATATAATTCGGTAGTCTGACACATAATTCAATTATGTGATTATCACTTAACCAAAATAAATATATTGTTTAACTTAATCTATATATAATATAAGCACATATACTAGAACATTTAAAGTGTTATAGTAATTAAAAAGATGACAACTCAATCATTTAATTTACAATATCTTAAATATATTCAATATATTTTGAGCCGAATTTGTAGTTAGTCAGTTATAGCATGAATATCAAGAATATGATAACATCCATAAATATCGGTTTATTTATATCTCAATCAATTATAACATATAAAGATTTGATTTCATAATTTTATAAGCTAAACAAAATGATTTAGAAAAACATAACCTTCTTCGGTTTTATAAGAATTAAATTAAAAATAGCTGATAAATAAAAAGGATAATCTTCTTAATTTATTTGTGATGTTCCGGGCTTGCAGTTTTCATCATCTCTAATAAATTCAAACAAAAATAAACATCATAGAATAAACATATCATGGTTTTCTTTAGTATTTATCACAATATTCAAATATATAATTATCCCACTATTTAGTAATAGAATATCCAAAATCAAGAGAATAACAAACAAATTAAAATCATTCTACAACTATTTTGTTTTTAGGAGGGCATGGAAGAATTCTATTGCAAAACGAACAAACACAACTTACTCAATTAAATCTTAGGAATATCTAAACCATAAACCGTATCAATCAAAGTATTTAATTTAATGTCAAGAAAAAAGAAATCACATTACGGAAGCCATCTAAATTCAATTCAACTCTATGAAAGTATTATAATATATACTCAAATATTTAGATTATACTTGTATATCATTAACTTATATATATTCGATTTACATATATTATCATTATTATTATAATTATTATTAGCTTTTATATAGCTGTTAAACTGTGATCTTATTATTAATATTACTATAATTAGTAGTAGTTTTTATATAACTGTTAAATTTTGATTTCCTTTATTTTACTTCATACACATGTACTTAGAGCCGAGGGTCTCTCTGGAAGCCACCTCTCTATTCCTTTGGATAGAGGTACGGTGTGCCTACATCCCACCCTCCCCAGACCCTACTTATAGCTTTGCTGTCGGTGGGATTTTACTGGGCATGATTGATTGATTGATTGATTGATATTCGATTAACCCTCTACAAATACTAAAGTTAAAGTTGTGAATAATAATTACATTTTCTTTATATATATTTATATAAATTTCAAAGCACATCCACGGCAATAAAAAGACTGATTTTTTAGAATACATGATAAATATAAACATATCCATTTACATAACCAGGTTGTAAAAACTATTAAACTATTCATTCTAGAAGAAAAAATTGCAGTGATCCAATTGATATGAGCATAGAGGAATTGTAAGTTGACGTACCTTTTGTTGGCTGTATATTCAGATTTTAGCATAAGCGATTGCAAGATGACCTGATTGATTCATACTCACGGGTTATGAAAATCCGACCCACTCCAATAGCAACTCGTGCTGATAACGTGTTGTGGAACAAGCCTAATAGCTAAAACAATATGACAATGAGATGTAGGGAGAAAGAGAGAGATTTCATTAATAGGTATGTCATACAAGAGGTACAATGAGATGCATATATATGATAGGAAAACTTGGGGAGAAGGCTAATCTATATTAGGTATTGATAACTATAATATTAATATATTTATAACAATGTGCATCTTTTCTCCTAGCTTTCGGGTTTAAATTAATTGAGTAGCTAGCGTGCTTGCTTCTTTAATTCTCTTTTTCAGATTTCGACCGTGACTTGTTTGACGTGTTTATGCGATAGCTTCCTTCTTCGTAGTCGAACACAGAATAAAATCTCCATCAGAATAACAATATTCCTCTTATATTTTGTGAATAGCCTCGGCTCCAATGCAATGTTTTAGTTTGTTTAGTTTTTTTGAAGCCCATAAATTACTTTGTTGGTCCATTAGAGACGTATAAACAAACCAACTTGTGACAATCTCATGACTTCAATTAGTTATGGATCACACATCATTAAAACAAATAAACAATCATAAAGTTCAATATATATATATATGAGTTTACGTAACATGTAACCATTTTCTTATTTTGCTCATATCTTTTATTATATTGAAAAGTAATAAATTATATAATGATACAATACACATTTAAAACACGACACTAATATTAATTAATAAGGTGTATGTATCATCTACCGATCATATATTATACACCGATCAATATTTATTATCGTTAAATTGATTTACTAGTTTTAGCTCGAGTTTAAGATAAAACACGACACTAATATTTAAACCCTATTATGAACCATTTAGAAGTAATATTATATAAAAACTAACTCGAAAACAATTAAAAGTGAAGGAAATATTTATATATAATCAATGTGTAACTAGTAATCGTGCACGCGCGTTGCAACAGGTCGAGTCGATGCCATATTTTGTGTGTGTTTACACCGCCCAGATACTCATACAATGGTAATTACAAAAAGTGAAATTCATTAAAGATATAAACAACCAAGTAAAAAAGCAAATTAAAACATACAACCGAATAACCTTTCAGTCTTTCACCCTCATTCACTAATCTGCATTCTAAACTATGCATTTGGCTACCTTGACTTTCCACTTAATACCAAAGGCGTTTATCTTTGACTAATCTGCATTCTAAACTATGCATTTGGCTACCTTGACTGCCGGTAGGTAAGCCACACGATATATCTTAACTGTTTCATTTCATATGAAGTATGTAGCTGTTCCGTTCTACCTAATATATTAGAGCATTCACATTTAGTTCTCTATTGTATATCTATATATATATCACTAGCTTTTAGCCCGCGTATTACGCGGTTTTATTTAGAATTTTTTTTATACTATTGTAAATATATAACTTTTTATATTAAACATGTATGGGTTTCGATTATCATATTAGGTTTATACTTAAACGTAAACTTTGATTTGTAGATTTTGTATTTAAAGGTTATGCATCAATAACTTATGTTCGGATTATTTCAATTGAGATGGATAGGTTTATAGTAGCGTTGGATTTAAGTTTATAGATTGACTCTTTGTCTTGGGATAGGTTTGTTTATATGCATCAATAAATGAAAATAGCTCTTTTGTTGACATTACGCTACGTTTCAAAACTCGTCCCCAATATAGTCCATGTACGACACATAGCCTAATAAACCAGTCACGCCATTTAAAAAGTAAAATTCCACATCGAAACATTATAAGATCCAAACAAAAATAGTCAATCTTTGTTCGTTTGTAGCTATCACCTTTACCTGCTATTCTTGTCTATAATTTCATCCAACAAAACACTTTGAAATATTCTGACTTCAAAGCAACAATCTTCATCTAAGCTAATGAGTGACACAAAATCCAAAACAACAAAAATAAATCAAACACTAACACCATTAACCTCACCACCTATTGACTCCATTATCATGTTACATTTCAAAAATTATCACAAACTTTTAAAAAATATATCAAATATGGCATATTAATGACATTATAAGCTATCATGTACAGTGGGAAAGCTCTTTCCATCTTTGGCATTACTCGATGCAGACAGCCATAGCCATTTCAAAACGTGTGGGCCCAAAATCTGTCGTTAACAAAGCAAAAAATCAACATGTACATCTCGCATAAATAAATGTAACTTTGCGTAATAATAAAAATAACAAAATGAAAAGAAGAAGGCGGTACCATAGTGATATTCTTTTATACACCAACATCATACGTATGCTTATAAATATGTCCCGAATTCTTTGCTAGCCACATTTTTCTAGTTGTCATTTGTTATATAACTAAAAATTTATACCTGCCATCCATAATACAAAAAAAGTTTCAATATCAAAGAAAAATAATCACACATCTATGCAATCACTATGCGGAAATACATGTACTATTTTGACCTGTTTTTAAGAAATAAGCAAAAATGTTATCATCCGACCCGTAACCTCAGCCTCATGATATTTCATTGACGCATTCGTAGCTGCAACATAAAACTCTTTTATACCAGCTGTCAGGTAGTATTTGTAAAGCATTACTTATTTAAGTTAACATGATTAAATATTCTTATCCACAAGAAAAGAACGATAGAAACGACGAAAAAAGGGCATGATGGTGAAAGATAGTAATCTCTACACCTTTTACCATAAGATTTATTGTGAATAAAGTAATCTTTGATGCAAAACCTTTTAGTGATACTCCCATACAATCCGTGTTTTCGATTCCATCGTAGGGGTGTGGGGGCGTTTTAGGTGCAAAATGGGTGGTGTTGAGGGAAGTTCCATTACAATGCCAAGAGGTACTTTAAAACAAATTCAAGAACGTTACTCAAGAATTATTAATATCAAATAAGCGATCTAATTAGACAAACTCAGAATCAAGAGCATTACTCCAAAATAAAACAAAACGTTTGAGCAAATTTAAAAACCAACATAACATACTGACTTTAAAAACAGAACACAAAATCCATTATAAGTTTCCCGAATATTCAAGCATAACAGCACCATTAGGACAAGAACACAATGGTAAGAACATTATTAGATTTAAATTATTTGTGTCAAATGGTCGCGAGTTAGGCTTTTTGGTAACGGGTCAAAAAGGTTCTGATCAAAGTGGGTGACTTTTGTTTAAAACCTTTGAACTTTTTGTATAAGTTATTTATACATATATTTTTGAACCAAAGAAAAGCTTGAAAACAACCCGTTGATATTTTGCATAATAGAATATCAAGAAAACAACTTCATTCATGTGGCTAATTGGAAAAAAAGAAGTAATTCATGTTCATATAGATTAAGCAATCTTGATTCATGAGCTTAATACCTTGATTTTAATTATAAAAACCCAACAATAATAACATTTATCGTTTATAACATCAACTAATTTAAATATAACAATAATCGAACACACCGTATGTATCTGGAATTCTGGATTGAATGAATTGATTGGAACTTTCAACTCCTATTGGCGATTGTTGAAGAAACATAGGCAAATCTACATAACTTACTTTAATGGAAGCTAAAAATTCATAATAAGTAGCAGCCCACATACCCCTCTTGAGCATTTCATCGAATAGTTTAATGCATTTAAAAAGATAACACATTGGTGATATCAATCAATCTATCTATCCATAAATTCGCTGATATGAATCAAGGACATAACATCTTAATAATCAGTTACCAACGAAACCAAACAAATCAACTCATATACCAAGAACGCTAAACCCTTTTTTGCAGTCAATTAATCACCAAATAGAAACAAGAATATAAGCCAACAAAATCCCTTAAAAAAGCACGAATTTAAGCAAATTGCTTACCTTTAAGACCTAACTGAAAGAATACTATTTAGGGTTCAGTAGTTATGAGAGCATGGCAAGGGTCATCGTCATCAGGAATGGAGTTGTTGATGGTGGAATATCTCCGATTCAAGCGTACAATATACTTTGATTTCACAGTTGTTGATGGCTGCAGGAGATTAGAGTTCCATTGCAGCAAAACATACCGTTGGAAAAATGAGAGTTGAGGTAGAAGCCCTAGGTTCCGGGTATCATCGTGGTGATGTGATGAAACAGGGTTAGGGTTTGGTTGGAAGAGCACAAGGGACAAGGGAGATGTTAATTCAGCAAGTGATATGACCCGTGACCCGGGTTAAATCAACGAGAGCCCTTTATTAAGAAATGAAGTAATATGGTGGCTTTAAAAACGGTGTGGAGCAATGTGAGAGTGACACATAGGATTTTACAGTAGACAATTATAGAGATAGTTAGATATAATTATACTAAAAATCACTACAATTTCTCTCTCTTTTTCAATTAAATAATACACATTTATACTTTTATCATTATTATTTAATTTTCTTTCACTCGATCACAACCACTTTAAGAAAATATTAAAATATTATACGGTGTGAACAATAAAACACTAAATTTAACTTTCACGTATAACATTTTCTTTCTCATTTACTCACAACAACTTATAACCAGCGGCGGACCTAGATAGGAGCCCCTGGGTGCACGTGCACCCACTTAGTTTTGAAAATTTCGCAAAAACAATATAAGAAAAATTCTAGTGAAACCAAAAGAATATAATATTAGAAAAGTTAATCTATATGAACAACTTCAATGTTGGTGTAGTGGTGAAACCTCCCCTTAATCCTCTCTCGCTTAGTTAACAACCCTGGTTCGAAACCCAGTTGCTTGTTTTTTATTACCTTTTTTTTTAAAGAAAACTTGTTAAGGAATTAAGGTTTTATCAAATAAAAATCCCATAAAGCCATTCACTAGCTACATCGACTTATGACCTTCATATTGTAATTTGATTGTGTTTTCTTGTTATCCATTATTTAAGACATTGTATTGTATTATGTACTACATCCCGACCGAACGAACCTTCATATTGTAATTTGACTGTGTTTTCTTGTTATCCATTATTTAAGACATTGTATTGTATTATGTACTACATCCCGACCGAACGAAAATTTTATCGGTCGGTTGTGAGAAATTTAACAATCAAAAAAAGGTGAGCCCATTGAAAATAATTTCTGGGTCCGCCACTGCTTATAACCATATCATACAATTTACAAATTTCATTCACTGTATTTTTAAAAAATATGTTAAGAATGCTCTTAAGCATCCGTTTTTACCAAGTGATTAGTTAACAAATTGGTTTATTTACTGCCTATTAAACACAAACCTACCAAATCAACCATTAAGTTATTATTATTAATTAATAAAAACTTAAAACTATGTTAGATTTGATTTGATTTGATTTGAAAAGAAAAACCATCACCAATTATTGGTTTTGTGTGAATGATAATGGGTACGATCATGTCATATCACTTATGTGGGATAGATGGATTCGATTCTTGAGTTTTTTTTCAAAATGGGTGGGAAGGAAAATTTATTTACTAAAATAAGTGATTTGAAAAATATTTACTAAAATGGGTGTCTCTTATTTATTCCTTTATTTAACTAATCTGTTATAACTTTTTTCTTTTTATTTAATCAACCTATTAATAATATGTTTTACTTTTATTCTTTTAATCAACACGTTTAAGACTTTTTTTTAACTAATTAGTTATGAAAAAACTTTCAATTATGCCCAGATAAAATAAAAACAAAATAACAAACTAACAAATGTTAAAAATAAAATAAAGGTTCTAAAATATACTTAACAAAACTAATAAATTAATAAGTTGAAATCAAACAAAATAACAAGCTAACATGAAATAGTTGATTAATGATACTTCCTATACAACGCGTTATGCGAATGATACTTCTAAATCGAACATGGTTCCATGATTTCATTATAGAGACTTGAAGTTGACTTAAGAGTACTAAAGATTATATGGTAGTGCCTAGTTAATATATATATATATATATATATATATATATATATATATATATATATACTAGATGGGTACACGCGCGATGCTGCGGGAAACCAATATCCTAGTAATCATGTAACAATTAAGGATGTTCAAAGTTCGTTTAAAATCTTGAAAATGTTTAAACCTATCAACACTTTTGATTAGCTGGTTTCTGAATGTTCAAACCATAGAAAACAGTTCGGTTTATACCAAAAGTAGGCCATATAAAACCGGACCGGACTGCAAACTTATTATTGAAACTCAATGTGTGAAACCAAACCATTAGTAACGATTCAGTTTAAATTTTTGACGCTTTAGTTTTCGTTTTCAATGAAAAAAAATAACCAACGGTTTAGCTCACTATTTAACTTAGAAACCGTTAAAACCGAATTGTGAACGCCTATATGTAACATGTTAATTTTTTTAATTGAAAAGAACTATAGCAATACCATACCCAAATTAAAGACAATAAAATGCTCGTTTTTATGGTGTTATTTTTAAAAAAATGTATTAACGTGTGAAAAGCCGTTGGAAAATCGTTGGTGGGAAGTTGGTTACAATTAAAATAAAAAAGAATACATTGGTAAAGATGAAGGTTCAAAGTTGTAATAATTTTTAAAATTTACAAAAGTTGAGTAAAGATGAGGGGTAATATTGTAACTTTTTTCATGTATATTTTCTAATGGTCTTACATGCTATAGAAGGTGTACCTTAAGCTTTATAAGTTGTGAATTACTTAAAATGAATGTGTCTTAATTTGCCCATGTTTTATGCATTATATATAGTATATATATATATATTATAGGTATTGGATCATTTCAGAAGTTTTTTTACAGCGAAAAGTGCGAGAAGTGAAGGTGCAACTCCATTAATCCCTAATTTCACTCCATTTCTGTGACATCTGCCCTGATCCGACCCGACCCAGGTACCCGTTTCTCTGACCCGATCTTTTTTTTTATGATTTAATATTTATTTATACTTATATTTTACTTTTAATAATAATATATATATATTTTCCTTCCCGCCTCTCTCTCTCTTTCTTTCCGCCGTCCCATCCCTCTTCTCTCTTTCCGCCTTCTGTTCCCTCTTGTCGCTGTCCCGCCCTTAAGCCTTGTTTCCTCTTTTTCTTCTAACTCTTTGCTTGTCCTTTGGTTCTTCCCGCCTAAGGATGTCTGCAGCTCCACGCGCCAGACTCCTTACATAGGAAGCCTGCGTGAAGACATCTTGTTCCTGCGATGCGTGAAGAGAACTCTTCTCGCAGCGCGCTAAGAATGCATGTTCTTCCCGCAATGCGCTAAGAATGTATGTTCTTCCCGCGATGCGCTTAGAATTCTTGTTCTTCACGCAGCACGCGAAGGATTTGTGATTCTTCCCGCAGTGCGCTAAGGATTGTTGTGCCAGCCTTCGCGCTCGCGCACTCAGCCTTCCCGCGCTTAACCCTTTGAGTTTTTCTTCTGTTTAATCTAGCCGTTTGCTTTTGTGTTGTCTTATCTTTTGTGTTGTTGACCTAATCTGCTTTATGTCTGAATAGTTACTTTCGGCGCAGCATGCGTACCAACCCCATTGGTTGATAGAAAAAGTGACTGACATAATCTTTTGAGATCTGCTTTTGCCATGCTTGACCAGTACCTTTATCTGACCTGCCCATGCCTTTTTACTGTTCGCTGTCAGCTTTATCTTGCCCCTGCAGCTGCCATATCTTTTGATATCTTTTGCTTTTGGAATCTTTTGCTTTTTGAGATCTTTTCCCCTTTTCCTAGGGATTGTGTTCCCTAGGGTTTCTCTATAAATAATAACATTATTTTTCCTAACACTACACACACAAAACACTTAATCTCTCCTGTTCTCTTGTTCCTTGCTCTCTCTGCCGTCTTCCTCTCTGCCTCCGTCTTCCTCCCTGTTCTTCCCTGCTTTTCCGGTAATATATATATATTATATAATAATTTACTTATTAATTATGCTAACTTATTATCAAGACTTAAAACAGATCATTAAAACAATAATCTTATTTATAGGTTAACTTGTGCTTGTTTAAAGTTGGTTCTTGCTTTATCTTACACCGCATCGTTTATCAAGTGAGTTATCTCGTATCTAATCCCTTTTTATTTTAAATGCTTTGGGATGTTCATGTGTTCATACAAAACTTGAGTCTTAAACTGTTTATGAACTTTAGTCGCGCAGTATCCCATGTGTTGAGGACGTAGACTTGGCTGTTTATTTGTATGTGTGGATCATTAACCGTATTGACGGTCTATTCCGCAGTTTTCATGGTACCATTAGATGAACACGGGAGAACTATCGTTTATGATTTTCTCTTTTGTTACACTTGCACAGTTAGTCTTGTTTGTGAGCTCAATTGTGAGCACTGGCAGTCTTGTCTCTTAGAGTTGGTCCCGATCAGATTACACCCTTGTTGAAAACCAGACATACACATGTTGCGCGCAGATTTATTGTTATCTATGTATTGTATTAAACTTGATTTCTCACCAACACGCAAGTGTTTGACGTTTATTTTAACACATGTTCAGGTTTGCAGTAGCTGTTTTGGAGCTTGTGGACACGTAGGACGTTTTTACTTTTGGACCTAGAATTAAAATGTATCAAGACTAGTTAATGTTGTTTGAATGTTATAATTTATAATATATTGATTTATGTTTGATTTATGTTCTTTATTTTCCCCGCTGCGCGTGCGCGATAAAATGTGTATTAATAAATATTGACACCAATAGTGTCACGAGTAATGAAACAATATGTGGCGCCCCGATGTATAATCCGCCTTTGGTCGGGGTGTTACAGATTGGTATCAGAGCTCGTTGACTTTAGGATAGGTGGTTAGACGTAACGGCCTAGAATACCTAAGAGTCCCTTCTCGCGCATGAGAGAAATCTCATGTTTGCGCGCTTATTGTTAATTACTCGTTATTTATGAATATGCTCGCACTTGCGCAGTATATGATTTTATGTTTTATTCCGCGATATTTCGATTTTTGTGAATTTCGATTTTTATTGATTTTACTTACATATTCGTTTGTTGGGATTGAAAATCCGAAAAGTCATGGTGATACATGAATAGTTGATTTTCAATTTCCATTTACGATTATGTTCTGAGGTTGGAGACTTGAAAAGTCATGGTGATACATGAATTGTCAACCTCCAATACTCATTTTCTTGTATATTTTATATTGAAGATTGGAAAGTCATGGTGATACATGAATCGTCAATCTCCAATACTCGTTTACTCGTATATTTTAAATTGGGAATTCGGAAAGTCATGGTGATACATGAATTGTCGATTTTTGATTCGAATTTGTTACCTTTATTAAGTCTGCATTTTGGGTCATTTATTTTACTTTAACTTTTGATAGCATCTAACTCCGTGAAACCAAGCTTTATAAAGTTATACTTTGCGATAAAACCAAGATATTAACTAAAATTAAAACTTTTATAGAATGCCTCCGCTATCTCGCCGATTTCAGAGAAGAGAAGCCTCGCGCATGCGTAGACAGCAACGTTCCCAGGAAATGGCCGCCGCAATAGCCCAAGCTTTGAGCCAAAACAATACCAATACCTCGAGTTATAACATTAAGTCCTTTAACGCGGGTAACCCTCCAAAGTTCACAGGTCTTGAAGGAGCCACCGTGATGCTCCAATGGCTCGAAAAGATTGAAAACACTTTCCTCCATACCCAATGCCCCTCAGAAAGACGAACCCTATATGCTTCCAGTGTCCTGGAATCCAGAGCGCTTACATGGTGGAATGGAGTAGCCCATGCGCGTGGCGCAGAAGCTGCTTCTAGCATGACATGGGAGGAATTCAAGGAAATTCTTACGCGAGAATTCTGCCCTCCCAACGAAATTAAGCGCCTGGAGGAAGAATTCTGGAACTTGAAGCAATACAGCGGTGAAGCGCGCGAGTACGCGACGCGCTTCCACGAGCTAAGCTTACTGGTCCCTCACCTTGTTACCCCTTCACGCCGAGCAATCGAGAAATTCCTTGGGGGTCTCCCCATGGAAATTCAAGATTCTGTATGGGCCAGAAACCCAGTTACCCTCTCTGACGCCATTGAGTTGGCCGCTGTGCTCAGCGACAACCATGTCAGAGCAGGAACCCTGTTCCTGCGGGGATCTGAGAAGACCAAACCCACCAAAACTGCCCCTGAACCCGCAGAAACCAAACCTGAACCCTCAAACCGTAACAACCTCAAGCGCAGGCGCAAGGCCTATGCGCTTACCAACCCGCCCATTGTCCAGCAACCCGCATACCAACCCTCAGTTTACGCGCCTAACCCACTATCAGCCTACCCAACTCCCCCTACAGTCCACAACTATGCCTTAACCAATCCAGCACTCCCTGCCCCGCCAACTAAGAAACCTTACACAGGAAACCATCCCTTTTGCCCAACCTGTAGATTTCACCACCCAACCCAAACCCCGTGTCGACTTTGTAACCGATGTGGCCGTACTGGTCACACTGCTGAAAACTGTAGAGTCCTTCCCGCCAATCCAATTGCGCCAACACCACCAGTCTACCCGCAGAACCCACAACCAACCTACCAAAACCCACGACCCAGATCGTGCTTTAACTGCGGTGATCCCAGTCATTTCCGGAACGCGTGCCCGAGACTGCAAGTGCAAATCACACAAGCGAATCCGGTGAACCAGATTTCGAACCAAGTGACGCGTGGACGAGCTTTTAACATAACCGCGCACCAAGCGCAAGCGAATAATGACGTAGTTAATGGTACATTTTTACTTAACGGATTTTATGCTTCTGTACTTTTTGATACTGGCGCCGATCGAAGCTTTATCTCTCGCGCCTTCGAGCAGAAGCTTGCGCGACCGCGCAACGATTTAAAAGATTTTTCAGTTGAATTGGCTAACGGTGAAACTGTTTTAATTAACTCGGTGATTAAAGATTGTACGCTTAATCTTAACGAAAACGATTTTCTGATCGACCTCATCCCTATGCCTCTTGGAAGCTTTGATGTTATTATTGGTATGGACTGGCTCTCGCATAATCGCGCCGAAGTTATTTGCGCCAAGAAGTTGATTCGCATTCCTCGAGAAAATGGTGACCTTCACATCTACGGCGAAAAACCCTCCAGTGGTCTTAAACTTATGTCTTGCGCCGAAGCCCAAAGACTCTTGCGGAAGAAGTGTATTGCATTTCTAGCCCATGTGGTTAATCCTGCTGAAGAAAGGAAGCTTCGCGATATCCCTGTTGTGCGTGATTTCCCTGAAGTTTTTCCTGATGATCTTCCTGGTATCCCTCCCGCTCGTGAAGTCGAGTTTCGTATTGATCTTGTCCCTGGCGCTTCCCCCGTGGCTAAATCTCCTTATCGTCTTGCACCCGCTGAGATGCAAGAATTGGCAAGCCAACTTCAAGAGTTGACTGCTAAAGGATTCATTCGCCCTAGCTCTTCGCCCTGGGGTGCTCCGGTGTTGTTCGTTAAAAAGAAAGATGGATCGTTTCGCATGTGTATTGATTACCGCGAGTTGAACAAACTCACCATTAAAAACCGGTATCCCTTACCGCGTATTGACGACCTCTTTGATCAACTCCAAGGTGCCTCTTGTTTCTCGAAGATTGATCTCCGCTCTGGCTATCACCAGTTGCGCATCCGCGATGAAGATGTTCCGAAGACTGCTTTTCGAACTCGTTATGGCCATTTTGAATTCTTGGTCATGTCCTTCGGTCTAACCAACGCACCCGCCGTTTTCATGGATCTTATGAATCGGGTGTGTAGGCCTTTCTTGGATAAATTCGTGATCGTGTTTATCGATGATGTTCTGGTGTATTCTAAGACCAAGGCCGAGCATGAGCAACATCTTCGGTTAGTGTTGCAGAAGCTTCGAACCGAGCAGCTCTATGCTAAGCTTTCCAAGTGTGAATTCTGGTCTGATGAAGTACAGTTTCTTGGTCATGTTGTAAACAAGATGGGTATTCATGTCGACCCATCCAAGATTGAAGCAATCAAGAACTGGATTACGCCATCCTCTCCTTCTGAGATCCGTTCCTTTCTAGGCTTAGCTGGTTATTACCGGCGCTTTATTTCGAACTTTTCAAAGATCGCTTTGCCTTTAACAGCTCTTACGCACAAAGGTAAACCGTATATTTGGGGCTCGAAGCAAGAAGAAGCCTTTCTGACGCTCAAGCGTTTGTTGTGTGAAGCTCCTGTTCTTGCACTACCTGAGGGTAATGATGATTTTGTCGTGTACTGCGATGCCTCCAACCAAGGTCTCGGTTGTGTTCTTATGCAACGAGGCAAGGTTATCGCTTACGCATCGAGGCAACTCAAGGTTCACGAGAAGAATTATACAACTCACGACCTCGAACTTGGTGCAGTTGTTTTTGCCTTGAAGATCTGGAGACACTACCTTTATGGTACTAAGTGTATCCTCTACACTGACCATAAAAGCCTTCAGCATATCTTTGATCAAAAGGAACTTAACATGAGACAACGCCGATGGAGCGAACTCATCAGCGATTACGATTGTGAGATCCGGTATCATCCTGGTAAGGCTAATGTGGTAGCCGATGCGCTCAGCCGAAAACCCTGCCAGCTTAACTGTATTTTGCCGCGCACGCATCTTCACTTCGCGCCGATTCAAAGCAACCTTGAATCGCGTATTCGTGACGCGCAGCGCGCATCCATCAGTAATGGTAATCTTCGCGCCGAGTTAGCGTGTGGCGCGGAAGCACTCTTTGTCCCTAATCTGAGTGGAATTCTCTGCTATCTTAATCGCATCTGGATTCCCTTTGATGAGAATCTTCGCGCTGATATCCTGTGTGAAGCGCACAAATCTCGGTATTCTATTCATCCCGGCGCTGATAAGATGTACAAGGATTTGCGCATAACTTATTGGTGGCCCGGTATGAAAAAGGATATTGCTGTGTTCGTAGCTAAGTGCCTGACTTGTTCTAAAGTTAAAGCTGAACACCAACGCCCATCTGGTTTGCTCGAACAACCAGAAATTCCTACGTGGAAATGGGAATGTGTAGCGATGGACTTTATTACCAAGTTACCTTTGACAGCAAGCAAACATGATAGCATTTGGGTAATAGTGGATCGATTGACTAAGTCTGCTCACTTTCTGCCCATTCGTGAAAACTACCGTGTTGAGCAGCTCGCGCAGCTTTATGTCAAGGATATTGTCTGCCGCCATGGTACTCCTTTGAGCATCATATCCGATCGCGATGGCCGTTTTATATCTCGCTTTTGGAAATCTCTCCAATCTGCGCTAGGAACTCGCTTGGACATGAGTACGGCATATCATCCTCAGACTGACGGACAGTCTGAGCGAACTATTCAAACTCTTGAGGATATGCTCCGATCTTGTGTTCTTGATTTTGGAGGTAATTGGGATTCGCACCTGCCTTTGATTGAGTTTTCTTATAATAACAGCTATCATTCCAGTATTGGTATGGCCCCATTTGAAGCACTTTACGGTCGTAAGTGCCGCTCCCCGATCTGTTGGAGCGAAGTGGGTGAAACTCAAATCACAGGACCCGAACTTGTTCAAGAGACAACCGATAAAATCGCCAAGATCCGTGATCATCTGCTGACTGCCCGAAGCCGACATAAGAGTTACGCAGATCGTAGGCGAAAGCCTCTCGAATTTCAAGTTGGTGATCTTGTTCTCCTCAAGGTGTCGCCTTGGAAAGGTGTTGTCCGCTTTGGGAAGAAGGGTAAGCTTGCTCCTCGTTATGTTGGTCCATTCAAGATTCTCGCGCGTGTGGGAAAAGTTGCCTACAGACTTGACCTGCCGCCCGCGCTCAGTAATGTGCATCCAACGTTCCATGTATCCAATCTCAAGAAGTGTTTAGCTGACGAGAACCTTCACATTCCACTTGATGAAGTTCAAATTGATGAATCTATGCATTTCGTTGAGAAGCCTGTTGAGATTATGGATCGCGAGGTTAAGCAAACCAAGCGCAGTCGTATCCCTATCGTGAAAGTTCGCTGGGAGTCCAAGCGCGGAGCCGAGTTTACATGGGAAAGGGAAGATCAAATGAAGATCAAGTACCCGCACCTGTTCTCTGCGCAACCTACTTCGAGATAAATTTCGGGACGAAATTTCTTAAAGTAGGGGAGACTGTGACATCTGCCCTGATCCGACCCGACCCAGGTACCCGTTTCTCTGACCCGATCTTTTTTTTTATGATTTAATATTTATTTATACTTATATTTTACTTTTAATAATAATATATATATATTTTCCTTCCCGCCTCTCTCTCTCTTTCTTTCCGCCGTCCCATCCCTCTTCTCTCTTTCCGCCTTCTGTTCCCTCTTGTCGCTGTCCCGCCCTTAAGCCTTGTTTCCTCTTTTTCTTCTAACTCTTTGCTTGTCCTTTGGTTCTTCCCGCCTAAGGATGTCTGCAGCTCCACGCGCCAGACTCCTTACATAGGAAGCCTGCGTGAAGACATCTTGTTCCTGCGATGCGTGAAGAGAACTCTTCTCGCAGCGCGCTAAGAATGCATGTTCTTCCCGCAATGCGCTAAGAATGTATGTTCTTCCCGCGATGCGCTTAGAATTCTTGTTCTTCACGCAGCACGCGAAGGATTTGTGATTCTTCCCGCAGTGCGCTAAGGATTGTTGTGCCAGCCTTCGCGCTCGCGCACTCAGCCTTCCCGCGCTTAACCCTTTGAGTTTTTCTTCTGTTTAATCTAGCCGTTTGCTTTTGTGTTGTCTTATCTTTTGTGTTGTTGACCTAATCTGCTTTATGTCTGAATAGTTACTTTCGGCGCAGCATGCGTACCAACCCCATTGGTTGATAGAAAAAGTGACTGACATAATCTTTTGAGATCTGCTTTTGCCATGCTTGACCAGTACCTTTATCTGACCTGCCCATGCCTTTTTACTGTTCGCTGTCAGCTTTATCTTGCCCCTGCAGCTGCCATATCTTTTGATATCTTTTGCTTTTGGAATCTTTTGCTTTTTGAGATCTTTTCCCCTTTTCCTAGGGATTGTGTTCCCTAGGGTTTCTCTATAAATAATAACATTATTTTTCCTAACACTACACACACAAAACACTTAATCTCTCCTGTTCTCTTGTTCCTTGCTCTCTCTGCCGTCTTCCTCTCTGCCTCCGTCTTCCTCCCTGTTCTTCCCTGCTTTTCCGGTAATATATATATATTATATAATAATTTACTTATTAATTATGCTAACTTATTATCAAGACTTAAAACAGATCATTAAAACAATAATCTTATTTATAGGTTAACTTGTGCTTGTTTAAAGTTGGTTCTTGCTTTATCTTACACCGCATCGTTTATCAAGTGAGTTATCTCGTATCTAATCCCTTTTTATTTTAAATGCTTTGGGATGTTCATGTGTTCATACAAAACTTGAGTCTTAAACTGTTTATGAACTTTAGTCGCGCAGTATCCCATGTGTTGAGGACGTAGACTTGGCTGTTTATTTGTATGTGTGGATCATTAACCGTATTGACGGTCTATTCCGCAGTTTTCATGGTACCATTAGATGAACACGGGAGAACTATCGTTTATGATTTTCTCTTTTGTTACACTTGCACAGTTAGTCTTGTTTGTGAGCTCAATTGTGAGCACTGGCAGTCTTGTCTCTTAGAGTTGGTCCCGATCAGATTACACCCTTGTTGAAAACCAGACATACACATGTTGCGCGCAGATTTATTGTTATCTATGTATTGTATTAAACTTGATTTCTCACCAACACGCAAGTGTTTGACGTTTATTTTAACACATGTTCAGGTTTGCAGTAGCTGTTTTGGAGCTTGTGGACACGTAGGACGTTTTTACTTTTGGACCTAGAATTAAAATGTATCAAGACTAGTTAATGTTGTTTGAATGTTATAATTTATAATATATTGATTTATGTTTGATTTATGTTCTTTATTTTCCCCGCTGCGCTGTGCGCGATAAAATGTGTATTAATAAATATTGACACCAATAGTGTCACGAGTAATGAAACAATATGTGGCGCCCCGATGTATAATCCGCCTTTGGTCGGGGTGTTACAATTTCTTATGTGTATGTGTGTAGGTACGTATGTGTGTATATGTGTACGTATGTTTGTATATGTGTGTGTATGTTTGTATGTGCGTAGGTACATAGGTTTGAATGTGGCTCGGTACATTTATATGTTTGTAGGTAGGTTTGAGTGTGTAATTAAGACATAAATACAATCAACCTACATATATGTATGTAACATCATATGAAAGAGAGTGAAATTAGAGATTAATAGAGTTATACATCACTTCTCGCACTTCTCCCTGCAATATCATTTCTCGCAAGATTCATCCCCTACATCACCATAAGCTAATATGAAGAAATAACAATGATGTATGCCAAAGCCCTCTTTTGATATTTTGTGGTTCTGTTAGCTTGTTAACAGGAAGTATCATTAATCAACTATTTCATGTTAGCTTGTTATTTTGTTTAATTTCAACTTATTAATTTATTAGTTTTGTTAAGTATAGTTTAGAACCTTTATTTTATTTTTAACATTTGTTAGCTTGTTATTTTGTTTTTATTTTATCTGGGCATAACTAAAAGTTTTTTTTATAACTAATTAGTTAAAAAAAGTCTTAAACGTGTTAATTAAAAGAATAAAAAGTAAAACATATTATTAATAGGTTGATTAAATAAAAAGAAAAAAAAGTTATAATAGATTAGTTAAATAAAGGAATAAATGAGAAACACCCATTTTAGTAAATATTTTTCAAATCACTTATTTTAATAAATAAATTTTCTACCTCATCCATTTTGGTAAAAAAAACTCTTCGATTCTTACCCCCTAACACTTTTAATGCGAACATTATCTTATCACTATCTGTGAAGTGAATAAAGGAGGTCTTCTTTGTCTTTGTTGTTTGTTTATTTGTTTTATAAAGCTAATAAATAATACATTTCCTTCACTCCACCCTTTTAACGCGAACATCATCTTATCAACAGTTTTGTTCTGAAGCTAACAAACATGAATACTCCAACTAAAGGTTGAAGCTGTGATCAATTACCTGCAAAGAAGTAGACAAAGCAATAAGGCTAGCGGGAATAGCAAGATCTCGGAGTCAAATACCTGAAGCTAAAAGTGAAGATTCGGTGTGTTGAAGATTCGGTGTGTTGTATTGCATTTATGATTTTCATTAGCAATAATATCATTTTTGTAAATGTGTTTGTTACTTTGTTATCTAAGTGAGACGTTACATTTTTCCTCTAAACAACTAAATTGTTTTTAATATTTGTCTTAAGTACCAAAACAGTTATATCATACAATGATGTGTATGCGTGTATGCAAATGCTATCATTGATTTCAAATATTCATATGTATACTTAAGGAGTCCTAAACACAAACTAGCTTATAGGTTTTCATGAGTCAATGTCTAGCTTACAAGTAAATTTTTATATAAAGAATCTAATACAAGATTCATATACCAAATATAAATTCCTTAAATTTTTGTAACTATGTATTAAAAACATAAATTGAACTTGAATTAAAAAAGAAGTAATTTATAACGGATATAGTATGGAAGTGGAGGTGGCAGGAGAGGTATCCGGCAACAGAAATACAACCCCGCCTCCCTTGATACATAAGTTACTTCACGTTTAGTAGGTTCAAAACAATCTTGTTTATTTATTATTAGAGTTGTTGAACTCACGTTTATATATTTACCATTATAGCATATGATGTTGAAGGCTATGCACAAGAAAATTATATAACAATGTTTTTAAATGATAAGTATCCCCCCTGTTTAACGTTGATGAATAATGTGCCTTAATGGAGTTTATGTGACTGTAATACCCAGTTTTAATAGTTTAATGCTTATTAATTGGATTATTATAACTATGAGTAGAATGGATTGTCGCCCTTATGATCTTGTTAAACCTTATGAAGTCATAGTGAGTAAACATTCATAATTGTTAAACCTTAGTTATTGTACCTTAGATCATAGCAACTACAAAATTGGCTATACCAAGTGTCGGGACCATAACAAACCAACCTTTTACCGACCGTAAATAATGCAAATGCTACAAAAACGAGTCATTTACGCATCTCACTTGAAGTTGGTTCAACTTGAACAAAGTTAGCCTATACTCCAATGCATATGTACATCGATTTAATGTATTTACATGTCACTTCAACTGAAAATAAATTCTCACAAAAATTATTAATTTTATACATTATGTAGTGAACATTTGGAGGTCTATAAAGTTTACCATGTCACATTAGGTTCGAGCATGCCTGAAATGGAGAATATTGGAACTAAAATGCACATGTGCATACTTGTTATCACTTTAGTTTAGATTCTTAGCTTTCGTACGAATCAAAATTTCACACCACAAAACATGTCTTTATGATAACAAAGGCTATCATTTTCAATTTTTCACCACCACCTTTTATCTTCTTCTGAAAGTACACAAATGAGAAAATTGAAGTACCCCATGTACAAACAAAATAAATTAAAGATGAAACCACCACCTTTACACACGTGATGCCTACATATTATCATTTTTCGATTTTTGAATATTGAATTTTATTTGTCAAAAAAATAGTACAAAACCTTAAGGTTTCTAAAGCTTTTGATTTAAGCATTTAGTTCTATGAGCTCGGCATAGAAAACATGAAGTGCCTATATATTAAGATATTGTATGCCAACATCAATCATAAAATATGTTCATTCGTTCATTCATTTGGATCCAAATGGCTAAGTACACATGTTATCCTTAGTCTATTTACTATGACATAAAACACTACAAAATCATAACATTTATGTACAAACACAAACCAAAGTCAAGTCAAACGGCCAAACATTAGCAATCAACCACGATCCATGAACACACTCGCCATCACTCGCAACACCTCCATCTACCTGGCATAGAATGGCTTCCATTTATGTATTTTTCCCTCCATTTATGCATTTGGGCTTTCAATTGTGCATTTTAGCTTTTATTTGTGCATTTTGGCTTTCAATTTCTTTGTTTGGCATCCATTTATACATTTTGGGTTTCTGTTTGTGCATTTTGGCTTTCATTTGATATTTTGACTTTCATTTATGCATTTTGATTTTCATTTATTTAGCTTTTATTTCTTCATTTGACATTCATTTATACATTTTGGGCTTTCATTTGTGCATTTTGGTTACGTATTTTAGCTTTCATTTATGCATTTTGGCTTCGATATATGCGTTTTGTCTTTCATTTCTTCATTTTTGTCTCCATTCCTTCATTTTGGCTTTCATTTTTTTCATTTTGACTTCCATTCTTCGTTTTGGTTACCATTTCTTTATTTAGGCTACCATTTCTTTGTTTGGCCTTCCATTTCTCTGTTCTTCCATTTCTTTGTTAGTGCGTCCATTTCTTTGTTCGAGTTTCGTTTCTTTGTTTGGGCTACAATCTCTTCGTTTGGGCTTCATTCCTTCTTTGGGCTACCATCACTTCGTTTGGGTTCCATGTTTTTGAACAACTAATATTTAATTTCCACCGTTTTCGTCTCATAAAAGGATTGAATCCTAACCTTTGCTAATTGCTAAATAACACCAACACCTTTACCGTCACAACACAGACAATGAAAAGTGTTAAACTAGTGTAATTTCATGAAAACAATCGAACATATTTGAATATAGTTATAGACTATTTTAAAGATAATAATAATAATAATAATAATAATAATAATTAGAGTTAGAAAAACAACACAAATTTTTGTGAAGTTTCACAAGAAATACTCATCATCTCTCTCACACACACACAAAACAATATTATACACACCGATACATACAACAAACAATATACACAGAACATTGAAAATTGTTCATCCACACGACACAATAAAACCTTCTTCTTCCCGGTGTTTTCCTCATTCTCCACCGATAGATACAACAAACACACAAATACACTTTTTTCTATACAATCCAATTCAATTTCACTGAATTAACACAATCGGCGAATTGGGTTTTGTTGGGTATTCGTTTTATTCAAAAGGGTTAGTTTTAATTTCGGTTAATTGTTAGCAAATTTGACTAATTGATAACATCTTTAGGGTTTTGATTTGGTTACCCTGTTTGTAAAGGTTTGAACTTTAGGGCTTGATTGTGTAATGGGATTGAAGGGTTGTGTTTGTGGATGATATAAGCCGGTTTTCGCTTCGTGGGAGTGGTGATTGAACTTGTTTATAAGATGAGGGTCTTGTAAATTGGTTCAATCTTGATTAAGATTGAAATTTTCGGTATTTAAATGAGGTCTGCGTAACTGTATATATGATGTTTAATGGATTCTTTAATCGGAGTTTGATAATAGTGGCGGAGTTCGTTAGAAATTAGGGTGGTATTTGAAGCTTTGATTGATGGAACACGCGTAAATTTTGTTGGAAAGGGGTAGAAAGCTAGGTTTGTTTTTTATGATGTTCATTGTTAGCTATGGAAAGAAGTGAGCCGACGTTTGTACCCGAATGGTTAAAGAGCACAGCATCACATCATCAATTTCAGTCATCGTCGTTACACTCTGGTAATTCTTTTACGGTTTTGGTTGTATATAAAAATATATAGGGAAAGGATCACGATAGAACTCATTTTTCGGGAGAGAACTAGAAAACTCCATACTACATATATGCGGTATATATGTAATATATATGTAGTATATATTACATATATGCAGTATGGAGTTCATGGGCGAAGCTTCTTTAGGGCCTTGGGTGGCTTCCCCCCCCCCCCTGTTTTTTGCGCAGTAGTGTAAATTGACCATTTTTCGCCCGAAATTTTGTATACGTAGTGCAAATTTATCCGTTCTGGCCCAAAATTTGAGCCCGTCCCCCCTCGTTTATGGTTTTTTAAAATACATTTTGAGCCCCCCCCCCCCCCCCCCCCCGACGAACTCGTCCAAGCTTCACCACTGATGGAGTTCTCTAGTTTTCTCACAAAGAAGAGTTCTTTCATGATTTTATATATATATATATATATATATAGACGTGTGTGTTTGTGTGTGTGTGTATTAAACTGACATATATTTTTTTTATAGATGCGCAAGTTGTATCAAAGGCTACAAGAAATAAGTCACATGTTAACAAAACTGATAATGATATAGGACGCCCTTCTTCTTCATACTTCAGACGGTCTTCTAGTAGTAACGGGTCATCACATTTAAGGTCTTACAGTAGTTTTGGTAACAGTCGGTATTCTGATAAAGAAAAGTCAGAAAGTAAACTCCGTGATTATTCTGATCCCTTGAGCAGTATTTTACCAAGTAGGTTTGAGAAAGACGGGTTAAGACGCTCACACTCAAGTTTATCTGCAAAGCGTGGCGAGTCATGGTCCAGGAAACCAGTAGCCGCTAACAATGGCTGTGGTTCACAGTCTGCTGGTGGTGTAAAGATTGTGTTCGAGAGGGATTTTCCGTCTCTTGGTGCAGAAGATAAGCAAACTGATTATGGTTTGAGTGGTGCGATTCAGAGTTTACCGATTGGTAATGGAACAGTGATTGGCGGTGATGGGTGGACCTCTGCACTGGTGGAGGTGCCTGCGATGGTTGGTGGTAATGGAAGCAATAGTTCGGTTGTGCAATCGAGTACAAGTATGGGAACGGGAAGGAACATGGCTGAAACTTTGGTTCAGGGTCCTCCTCGGGCTCAAACGGCTCCTCGGGTAGCTTAAACATCTTTAGACTTGTATCAATTGTTACCTGTTTGTGTTGTGATTCTATTTGACCAAGCTGTCCGCTATGCCAATTCTATAACTTATAAGTGTTATGTACTAAGTGTTTGTTTATGCGGATGTAGTTATCCACCGGGACTCAAAGGCTTGAAGAGCTTGCGGTCAAGCAATCCAGACAGTTGATTCCCATGACTCCTTCTGTGCCTAAAGTCTTGGTAAGACTTAAGAGTGTCTTTGCACCATTTCTTGATTTTAGTTTTAACTCATTACATATAAAATGGTTGGCAGTTATATTATATGCAGTCTATATATCTATAAATATCTATCTGTGTGTGCGTGTCTATATATACATGTATGTTTATATAGGGGGCTTCTATTTTAGAACCAATTGCATGCTGAAAACTTTTTAACCCTTGTACTATTTATAATATTGATTACCTAGAATGCATGTAAATTTCAGTGAGATTGTTTTAAAAAAATATGGTAGTGATAGTATTCTGTCTAAATGCACATGTATATGCACGACTGCACTCGGTGTGCGCATTTTTATACTTAAAAGGAATTAAAGAAAGAGTGTGGAGAGGGAATTAAACCATTTTTTTTAATTTGACCTTTGTCATTGAATCGCTATATACACGCGCTTATGCTGTTTTCACAGATTTCAACATAATATTGGTTCTGAAATGAATGTGCCCCTAAATAAAGGCGTTGTGTTTAGAACCAATAATATATAAAACCCTAAACTTTTCACCGACTCTTTTTATATCACCTCTTTTTGAAGCCCTACTTAACTCCTGTGTGTTTCAGTTATTAGCCTCCTTGATGTCTCTGCATTTTATCTTGTTTTCTGTTTATTATTCTTCATGCATCTAGGTTTCTTGCTTTCTGTTCATAGGGTATAAATTTGTTCCGCTAGTACTTAGAATATTTGATCTTATTTTGCTGTGAGTTTAAATACCATGATTTGGTTTGTCTGATTTACATACTAAGATACATATAGGAAACAAAATAGATAACTTCAATGTGCCTAATATTGTAATTATTTGACGCAAGAAGACATGAAATTTTTATATGAAAACATACAACGAAATTTCTAAAGTTTTAACTTTTTTATATTATACAGGTGTTGAACTCTAGTGATAAACCCAAGCCAAAGGTTGCACAGCCACAACTCCAAAGTTCTCACCTTATCAACCACACACACTCCCCCCGAGCCGTTTCCACAAAGTTTGACGCTTTAAAGCCATCTTCTCCTGTCGGAAAGCTTCACGTGCTTAAGCCGTCACATGAACGGAACGGTGCAACACCAACTGCAAAGGACAACTTAAGTCCAACAGGTGGAAATTTACCAACTAGTCCTCTCAGTGTACCCTCTGAACGCAAGCCCAGTGTAGCTACACTGGAGAAGCGACCCTCGCCTCATGCTCAGAGCCGAAATGACTTTTTTAACCTCATGAGGAAGAAATCTTTGACCTCTGTTACCCCTGACAATACTGGTTCGCCCGTCTCTCTTATTGACGACAAGCCTGATGAAACTGATACTGGTTCAGCTGTTACTGTAACTGAAGGTGGGCCTCCACGGTCTAGTGAGATTACAGCTTGCAATGGTGATGCTTATGTGGCAACCGAGCAATCTACTTCTGTTACTAATAATAATAATGGCATTCTTTACTCGGAGGAAGAAGAAGCTAGATTCTTGCGGTCATTGGGATGGGAAGAAACTGGTGACGATGAGGAAGGTCTTACAGAAGAGGAAATAAGTGCTTTTGTGAGTAAGGTAAATGGAAATATATATTATACAAAACAGGTTTAAATGCGTTGAACCATTTATGTACTATCATAAATGGGTCCATTGAGTTTTTCTTTTTTAAGAGAAGTTTTATTCTCTTGGAGTCTTGGTAATAGTATAGTTTTTGTATATGTATCACAAATTATATTCGTCAATTTGAAAGACGAATTAAAGAGTGTTTTGGTTTATATCAGTCTGACCTCGGCCCGTTTCGACTCATATTATATAATTACACGTTCTAACTAGGGGTGTAAACTAGCCGAGCTGAGCCTGATCTTGGCTGGTTTAACTTACATAGAGCTCAAGTTAGGCTCGTTTCAAGCTTTATTCGAAGCTCAAGCTTCACTCGTGAGTAGTTTGTCAAGCTTGGGTTCGGTCCGTTTTTTGTTTATTAATTAAGTTATATGTATTTACAATTGTCTCTATGTATCTTTTATTTATAAAATTTATATATAACATAATAAGCATTTTAGTTGTTTTTGCAATAATTTTATATGTAATAATTTTTATTAAATGAATATATATCAATTATATTAAATAATATGTAAGTTATAGGCTTGTTTAGGCTCGACCTCGTGAGCCAACTCGAACTCAATAAGTGAAGCTTGGGCTCGGGCTCATTTATTAGACAAGCTTGTTTTTAGTCTTAAGCTCATGATTAATCTCGATTAAGCTCGCTCGATTCGAGCTAGGAGCTTATCTCGAGTGGCTCGGCTTGTTACACCCCTAGTTCTAGCAATTTGCTCAACCAGTTCGACACGACCATTTTGCCACCTCTAAATAGCATCTTTAGCTATGTGATGACTTGAAGTTGGCAAATGTAACCTATTTACTTATATTCGGGTTGTGTTTTTTTTTTCCGTTATTCAGATGGGTCAAATAATTTTTCCCTGAATTGGTCAAACGAATGTGAATTTTTTTAAAGTTAAACAACCATCTAAAGCATTGATCTTGAAATACTAATTTAAGTTTCTTGTTTGTGTGCGTGCAGTATCTGAATTTGCAGGCAGCCTCCAAGATCTTTAAAGGGGCGCAAACAAAGTTACTGATGACACAGATGGGGAAGAACGGTGATATTTCCTCCAACTCAAGGATAGAATCTTGAATTTTACCGGGAAAAAAAAGGTTATATTTTTTGGTTAATTTTTTTACTGTTTTTTTTTCTTCATATGGAGTTGGAAGGAAGTAGTGAGAAGAAATGGATTTGGAAGTTTTGAAAAGATTGCAGTTAGAGGGAGACAGGAAATATACGGGTTGGTTTCGTGTTTCTTTAAAATGTCTGTTCTACCCTCTTGACTGGGTTTTTCTGGGAAGAGATAGGAGATGAAAGGGAAATTTGCTTCCATTGTGCAAAGAAATCTGGCTGTTTTGTTGGTTTTGTTTTTATATTTTTTTTTCTTGACAAGGGGTTCAATTAAACAAATATAGATTGTGGTTTATTGTTTATTTTTATCAAAGAAAAAAGAATCAACAAGTTTACTTTTATGTGCATCGGGCATATTATTTTGGTTGGTTGGTTGTCTAAGCTTGTTTGTTTAGAGTTTAAATTTATAGATGCTCGTTCAACCGAAGTGCTTCAGAGTTAAGAGAGTGAGATTAGAGGCTATATAATTGTTTTATGTATCCAAATTAAAGTTAAATATATGATTTTTATGTGATTGTTTTTAAAATATACGCTGTTGTTACTTAACAAATAACTTGTTACTTGTGTGACAAAGATATTTTCACACATAAATTTCTTGATTATTAATTAACAATCCTTATTTTACCGAATGTGAAATTGGATATACACCAAGATGTATAATTGAATATGAAATTGGATTGTTGCGAGTAAAAGGACCTAATGGTGGCATTGAGTACGGAAAGTATTAAAGAGATGATATTTTTTTTATCTTCGGCATCAACTATGCGGTGAACTTTGCAAATGTAGATCGATGGCGTTCCCTTTGCCCGAAACTAACATACGGATCAAACATATCTTCCATGGGTATTAATGTACAAATATTATTGGTATAATGTGCACGTAGAGGGTATCTATGTAATGGTTGCAACGAACTCAAGTTGCACGAATTCTAAAAAACCCATGTCAACACCGACCATTAGAGTTAAGTCGCTTAGTCCCAAGTCCCAACATCGATGTTGAAAAAAAAGAAGTCCAAACATCCCCTCCTTATATAAGGTGGTTCTCACTTCCTTATTTAGATCTTCCTCACGTCCATGCTCTCGCACTTAAGTTTCTAAAGGCATATTTATGTTTATGCTCACACTTATGTCTATATATCACGTAAAGATCATACTGACTTGGTCTTCAAAGTGCTCTCAGAACTCAATCTCTTCGACCCTCTGACATGTTTCTTGCTGTTGCAATTCATAATATGACATGAGAATAGGAAGAATGGTGTTTGCATCACCAATGAGATGGTTCTAAACCAAGACGAGTCACTTTCTCACCCTACTGCCCGAGGCATCAACTCTAGCCACATAGTTTCCTCAGAGCTAACAATCCACTCACAAATTTTTGTTTTAAAGTGCCAAAAGTAAAATATATGTATGATGTAACAACATTTTTATTATAATTACTTATTCATTACAAATCCTCATTCGTGGCACGGTGGTAGAAGGACTTGAGATCTCAAGTGGATACTCAAATTCGATCTCCATTTGTGTCACTTTTAGTGGAATATGGCAATGAAGAGTTAGCTCTGGGCTTTGCAAGGTTGCCAGTTTGAATCCCGAGCCCATCCAGATTTTCGTCACATCTTGTGTTACGCAAGAGACATGCCCGGCTCAGAGGGGTGGGCAGAGAGGGAGGTGGCCCATAAAAAGTTGACGCGTTTATACACACACACACACACACACACACATATATAGGGTAGGGTTAACGTAAAAAACAACATTTTTGTGAGAAGCATAAGAATACATGTGAACCCTTGGATCTAGAATCTAGTAGTTGAGATTAGTAGTTTCTAAAAACCATATAGTTTCTAATTTACATGGTATAGTGTCCTATTTAGATGATGTGGTTTATTTTAAAATATTCTCACAAAACAATTGTTTTTTATTTGAACTCTCATATATATATATATATATATATATATGTAATGTAAACCGCATAACTACATAACTTTAATTTGGCTTAACTATTAACCCCCCCCCCCCCTCCCCCCTCAAATAAAAATTGGGTTGCCCAAGTTTAAATTTTGCATCAATCATTTACACTCTATATTTTTTTGTTTTTCATTTATATCATGAGCTTAATTCTTATTAACCCCATATTAATAGTCTTTTTTTTTCTTCTTTTTTTATATATTTAAAGAAAAAAGACTATTTAATTTAGAACAAAAATGGTAGGATAACTTCATGGTTCGTTTAAATATTTGAATTAAATTATTTTGCTAATATACTTTTGTTTTGTTTATTGTTTCACAACCATTGTCGTATTTTTTACTTTATATGCGAGTGCATTTTAGAGACTCATTTGCCTCATGCCCTCAATTTTTAAAGGATTATCGCAGACGACTCTGGCCAGAGAGTTCTGCTCTAATGCGGTGGTACAACAACCGTCAAGTGACAGCCGAATATATGGTTTTTCCGATAGGAAGGGTTCTCCAAGAAAGTCTGCCTTCGTGTCTTCGTTTCAAACAAAAATAATAAAGAAAGTTGAGGGAGCGTTTGTGTACAAAAGCAACTCATTCCTCCATAAAGCAACGTTATCTTCGTCTATTGAGTTCTGCAACGAAGAACAGAACAATAATAATCGGTCTGGTGTGTGTGTGTGTAGCAATGTCATTATCATTTCTGCAAAACTCATACTTGTATTCGAATCTTCATCACCAACATAATAAGCTCTTCATTCAATCATCACCGTCGATTCACCGGAGAACAACCTCTCTGGTTGTGGAAGCTTCCGCCAGAACTCGTCAGGATAACCGAAAAGCTCGCCATGCTCGTATTCGTAAGAAGGTAGTACGTACATAATGATATATTGATATTATCACTTCTGTATGCCAATTGTCCTAATTTATAAAGTTTCAGTTTTAGGAGTATTTTCTCAAATTAGGTTGAAATTGAAATATTGTATTCGATAAGTATGCCAATTGTGATGTTTCTATTTCTAAGTATAAGTATATTCATCAATACTTGAGTGAGAGAAAACCTGTATCAAATTATTACACCTAGGTTTGCTAATTGTGCAAATTGTAGTGTTGCTCACTCTATTCTTCAATTTTGTGAATCATGTGTATGTATCTTACACACAAAATTTTACTAATCTCGGTAATTCGGTATTAAGTAGCACAGACTAGGAGTGCAAATGAGCCAAGTCACTCACGAGCTACTTGAGATTGGATTGATAAAATGCTCGAAACGAGCGGAGCCTTAGCCTCAAATAAAGCTCATTTAGTTTTCGAGCCCAAGCTTGAGCGTAGTATGGGACGCTCATTTAGGATTGTTTAGACTTCTATGTATCAATTAGTATTACACAATGCATAACGAGGTCGAGCCGAGCTTAGGCGTGTTAAGGTTTTATTCAAAATATATAAGATTAATTAAAAATGCGTATAAATTAGTTAATAAATAATAAACGAGCCGAGCCCGAACTTGGAAAAACGACTCACGATCCGAACTAGAGCTTTAGAAAAAGAGCTTGAAATAAACAATTTAAGCCGAGCTCGTTCTAGGCTCGGCCTTTTTACATCCCTAGCATAGAATGCAGATTTTGCCATCAAATTTCAAACATTGATCTTTTTATTTGCACCAATTTCTGCTTAAATGGTGAACACAAGCTGTAAAGATGAGAGATGCATAATTGTTCAAAGCTTACCTGTAAAAACTGAAGATATTTCAAATTGATTGTTGGGACATTTGAAAACAATTAGACTACAACTTCAATACTCTTATTACGTGTTGAATTAACAATGAAGTAATCTAATGGAGAGTTTTATGGCCGTTTTCTTGATCTAATCACTTCTTGTACAGTAGCTGTTGTGATTCAATATTATTAATCTTAATCTTTTAGGTGGAAGGGACAACAGAGAGACCAAGATTGTGTGTATTTCGTTCCAACAAGCATCTATATGGTCAGGTGATTGACGACACTAAGATGCATACTCTTGCATCAGCTTCAACAATGCAGAAACCGCTCTCTGAGGAGTTTGATTTCACCTCCGGGCCCACTATTGTAAGTAGCATTTTTCATAAAATTTTCCCACAGAGAGCATCACTAACATATTAGCATAGGTGGTATTAGTTTGTTTCTTGCTACAGTCAAATCATTTTGCAAATATATAAACTAGCAATATTAGTAATAGGTGCATAAACAAACAAACAAACGTAACTAGTAAAACTCCACTAACTAATAGGTGCATCCAAAGGTGAAATATGCTTATCATCTCATTATAGTTATCACTAGTAGCAGGCTTATACGTGCGCGCGTGTATGCCACTGAAATATGATCAAAGAGCCAAACATTGGTGCCTATTAGCTCTCGTTTGAACCTCTATGCATGTGTTTAATTAGGTGTATGCGTGTCACAACACTTGGTGTTAATATCTTGAGTTTTTGATGTAGGATGTGGCTAAGAAAATTGGGGAAGTTATTGCAAAATCATGCGTTGAGAAAGGGATAACGGCTGTGGCGTTCGATCGAGGGGGTTATCCATATCACGGGCGTATTCAGGCGCTTGCTGATGCAGCTCGAGAACATGGTCTTCAGTTCTAGTGATCTGGACAATCTTTTGTTGTTGTAGTATTTCAAACTTAAATCTTTTTTTTGGCCTCCGTGTCCATGTGCCATTGTTGAAATATGTAAAAGCTGCATATATTTTGTTGGTACCAAATGTTCTTCAATTATGTTTTGTATAAGGAGACTTGAGAATCTAGTAAAAAGAAGTTGAGGTGACAATCTTGATCATTGAGCTGGTTAATTAGGTTACCTTTCATCTCTAATGGGTAATACATACGTATATATAAGCATTTGTGTATATATATGTACATGCCACTTCCACTTTGATGGGGATGTTTTTAAGGGGTTTTCCTTATGGTTTCCTCTTGAATGTACTATATACGCTTTAAGAAGATGTTTCTAAAGCTAAAGCCTAAAGGGTATGGTTCATTTGAATCATTCTCTCTCATTTGTCAAGTTTATATCACGACAGTTTTTCCTCCAATATTCAACAATACCCTTCATTCAGGGGTATCTATCATTCTCCTCATTCGCCATCATTCTATTGTTTAATAATATAAAGAAATGAAAAAGAAAGATGAAACAAAAATTAAATTGATTGGATTAGATGGTATCAGGGCCGTCTTCAAGGATTTATATACATCGGCCGAGCCGAAATAAAAAGGCCCATACCTTAACAACGAACTATATAAGCTAATTTTGTTAAATGACGCTTAATGTTATAACAATAAACATAGAATAATATATTATTAAAACCAAATACCGTAATAACTAATGATTTGTGAAACTCTACTAACATCGTAAATTTATCCTTTTTCGGTATAAACTTTTCATACATAGTGTAAATTTACCCATTTCCGGCCGAAATTTTGATCCCGGACCCTCCGTTTTTTCGCTCGGTAGCATAAATGTATCCCTTTTCGGCCAAAAATTTGTATACATAGTGTAAATTTACCCGTTTCCAAACGAAATTTTGAGCTCACCCTCCCCCCTCCCTAGTTAATTCTTTTTTTATATATATTAAGTCCGCCCCCCTCGACGTGTATATCCAAGCTTCGCCATTGATGGCTGGCTTGGTCAACCGCAGAAAGCCTAGTGGTCAACAGTGAACCAATAGTGGTGGTCGGCTGGTTTAGTCATTGTTCAGGTTTTGTTCAGCATTCGCAATAATGAAGGAAGCAAAACACGAATTTCAATCAACAGTTATTTCTTTAATTCTGCATTGGGAGTTTATTTAATTTTTTTAGTTTTTAGTTTTAGTTTGGGCCCAATAATTTAAACTTGATTAAATGAATTATGAATAAATAAGAATTTTGGGCCCAATAATTATAAGATGGTAGAGATCAAATTATATTTTATAAGTTTTATATTTTTAAATGTATATATAAAAAATATAGATACAAAAAATTTTGGCCCCCAAAAATTACGTGCCCCAGCCGACGGTCCGACTGGCACTACCCTCCAGCCGGCCCTGGATGGCATATAGGTTGGAATGACGTAAATGACCAAAGTCATTCTCCTCATTTCTCGCGTGAGATGATATACAGGGGAGTGTTATTCAAATAAGGTCATTCTCAAATTTAGGTACCACGTAAGACCCCTCACTGATTCAAAATGATGTATACCTACTAGCCTAATAGATAACATTTTATCAATTACTTATTTTCATTATTCTCATAATGTATAATACATGGTCCTATTCAACCGGTTTTACATACGATAAACTATATGTTGCATTATTCATAATTACAAGTGTAAATGGATTAACATTTTGGTTTTTGATAAATAGGGTAAAGTCACAAATACCACATGAAATGTATACAAAGAATTTAGTTATTCACTTATTTGTGAATTATAAGTTATTATAAAATGTAATATAATATGTAATTCCATTAACAAGAAAATATAAGTGAATATCAGTTGTATTTTGTTAATAATTCATTCCGTGTAACTTTTAATAACTTTATTATAATATGTAATTCACGGATTGTAAACTCGTCAGTTATAAAATAGTTGTTCATCATTTGTGATGAGAGAAAATAAAAGAAATTGATATGTCAACAAGAAAAAAAGATTAATTTCAGATTTGTTACAAACTTTTTCAAAGATGCCAATGAATATATATTTTATTTTATTTTATTTTAGTGGGTATATATATAAATTTCACAAAAGTGAATACATTTTTTTAACAACTAATGAATAAAGTCTGGTTACCGGTGTAATCCCATGTTAAAAGACGATCTCTTAGACTCATCGTTATGGGGCGGGGTGGGCTGAGGTGGCAAGGGGCGATGGGCGGGGAACACCGTCGTGAGGCGCGGTTGTTCCTTGGGCGCCGTGGATTCCATCGTTCAAACCGCCGGCTTGGTTGAACAATATTGGTGGGCCCCCTCCCTTCAAATTAGGTGGAGTCCAACAATACCTTCCCCTCCGACACGTGCGCCACCAATAAACACCGCCGGAGCCACCGTGTCTCCGCCGTCCAACTGTGATTCCGAGAGTGCACCGATTTGAGTCAAGATTGGAGCCAGGTTGAGTTAAGAGTGGTTGAGGTTGGTGTGTGCTTGAGGTTGAGGTTGAGGTGAAGTGAGGGGTTGAGTTAAGAGTTTATATAAATTTATAAAAAAAAGTTAAAAAAATTAAGGGGCTTTGAAGCCCTTTCACCGTAGAGGGGTAACTTTAGGGTGGAGCTTTGAAGCCCCCAGTGCACATGTGGTGCGGAGGTGGCACTAGGGAGGGACTTCGAAACCCCTCACCATAACGAATAGTCTGGAATCACATACAACACTGGAAAATCCAAACCCACCATGAGTTTTGTGAAAAACCCGTGTCCGAAAGAAATCCAGGTAGTTGATTAATACAAAACAACAAAAGAAATAAACAATGTTTTTTTATTAACAAACAAACAGATAATCCACAATCCCTTCACTTTACCTAAACAAACAAAGAAGCCTCAGGCCACTCTCTCCTAAAAAATCCAATTTGCCAAAACCACCATCTTAACTACTTTCACTTCATAAAGCTACACTCAAATATGCATGAATCTTAACAACCACTTTCTTTTTTACAAAATCCCCAAAAAATGCAATCAAGATTCTTAAAACCATTCCAACCAATCTCACAGCACAGAGTTACCATTGTTTCCTGTGCCAAGAACTCATCTTCACCAGAGAACAAAAATGGGTTCAAGATTCTCCGCAAATCTTTGGATGATTATAAGATAAAGCTGAATGATTTAGATAGCAGTGAGTATGCTTTCTTTATGCTCAATTACTTGACCCATTTGCTGAAATTATGTAGCTTGCTTGTGGGTTCTTGCTATTTGTTGAATTTATGTTAAATTTGGTTAATGGGTCAGTTAAAAATGTAAAATTTATCAGATTGGATTCAAGAATAGCAGTGAGTATGCTTTCTTTATGCTCAATTCTTTGTGGGTTCAGCTACTTGTTGTGGTTTTTGCTAATTTGCCTAATGGTTTAGTTAAAAAAGTGAAATTTATCAGATTGGATTCAAGAACATGCCTTTGATATTAGTGAGTATGCTTTCATTATGTTCAATTTCTTGACCCATTTGCTAAAATTCTGTTTCTTGGTTGTGGGTTCTTGCTATTTGTTGATTTTTATGTTAATTTGGTTAATGGGTCAGTGAAAAAAGTGAACTTTATCAGATTGGGTTCAAGAACATTTGCGGGTATGCTTTCTTTATGCTCAATTTTCTTGACCCATTTGCTTAAATTCTGTTACTTGATTGTGGGTTCTTGCCATTTGTTAATTTTTTTATGTTAATTTGGTTAATGGGTCAGTTAAAAAAGTGAAATTTATCGGATTGGATTCAAGAACATTTGTGGGTATGCTCTCCTTATGCTCAATTTATTGACCATTTGCTTAAATTCTGTTTCTTGATTGTGGGTTTTCTTTATTTGTTGATTTTTATGTTAAATTTGGTTAATGTGTCAGTTAAAAAAGTGAAATTTATCAGATTGGATTCAGGAACATGATTTAGATAGCAGTAAATATGCTTTATTTATTTATTTATTATTATTATTATTATTTTATTTTTTAGGTGGGGGGGGGGGGGTGTTAAGTACCAAAATCGGTAGGGATGTAGTCATATTCTTGCAAAACTATGGTTATGTTTTTTGCTTAAAAAAACGCATAAAAGCTTGCATTTGATCAGCTATCAAAGGCAATGATGCTCTATCTTAAGCACGAGCAGTAAAAATAAAGTTTTTTTGTGACAGGTTTTTGGAAAGACAAGATAAACATATGGGTTTCAAAGACTACAGGGTTTGTGAATGATTTGGCTTCTCCACTAGTAAAAAATGTTCAAGATAACAATCCCACATTCAGAAATACATATGAGATTGATGACATGGAGGAGCTTTTAATGACCGAACACACCATCGACACAAGAACACCAATGGGGAATCTTTCTTTAGCTGCCATTATTTCCATTGAGCAGTTTAGTAGGTAACCATAGACTTAAATAAAGTTCTTAAATTAATTTTCAATAGTTAAAAAAACTAAATTTTATTCAACTGTAATTTTAATAAGTTATATATGGAACTTGAAATCGCAGGATGAATGGGTTGACCGGGAAGAAAATGCAGATGATGTTTAAAGCTCTTGTCCCTGAAAATGTGTTTAACGATGCCCGTAATTTGGTGGAGTACTGCTGCTTTAAATTTTTGTGCAGAGACGGCTCTGAAATTCATCCTTGCCTTAAGGTTGGTAGATTTAATTCAACATTTTCATAATTGATATAAAATTCTAAATCGCTAGAAAATTTTGGTACTTACATCGAACTTTATCATATGCATCACACACACACACACATATATATATATATATATAAACTTGGTCGTATATATATTAATCTTGGATTTTTCTATAGGATGAAGCCTTTCAAAGACTGATATTTGTAACCATGCTTGCGTGGGAGAATCCTTACAGCTATGGGAAAGATTCTTTGGGTAACATCACCGATAAAGTTTCATTTCAGGTTCATTTCTCTTTAATTAATATGTTTCATAATCAAGATTTATGCTAGCACTGAACACACACATATAATAAGATTTGGTTTATGTGTGCTTTTATCTTTAACGGGCCAAGTAGTGTAAAAAAAATAGCTAGAAAGGAAACCAGTTAAATAGATCGGATGGGTTGAAAGATCTCCAAAATCATTTTAATTGAAAAAAAAAGATTTTTATCGATTAGAATACGAAGTTTTGTAATCGTATTTGATATTATTTACAAAATTAAGTTAGCGTGTTCTGGGTCAACATATCCCGTTTGACCCGATACAAAAAATCACATTTTTTTTATTGTTACCCGACCTAGCCATTTTGCCACCACTAGGATATGTGATTTGTTATGCATTAGGAAGTTCTAAAATAGTTACACAATCAAAAAATAATACAAATTTAAAAAAAAAAATTTAAATCTCAAAGAGGAAGGTTGTAGGAGAAGAAGCATTTGTTCGCATTGCTCCTCGTATTTCTGGGCTAGCCGACTGGTCAACAGCTCATAACCTTTTCAAAGCTCTTGCTGGTGGTCAAACAGGCATCTCATTCCATGTGTGGTCAACATATATTTATCAACTTCTCAAGTAAGCTCCATGCTAATTTTGACCGTTTTACAGTAGGGGTGTGCATGGGTCGGTTTTGGGCTCAAACTAGACCAAAAACCGAAAATTCATTTTTGGGTTTTCGAAAAACGTCCGGTTTCGGTTTCTATATTGGGCTTGAAAATTGTGGGCCGAAAAAGACGTCCCAATATAAAGAATTTGGATTTAAAATTTTGGGCTTTTGTTAATTGATAATTACAAATCTGTGCAAGAAAACTTTTGGCTACTTTATTAAGGAAAATTGGATTTTAATAATCCCTATTAAATGGTATTGGCCAATAATAATCCCTATTCGTTTTATCGCCACTGGCGGTCCCAAATTCAAAAAAGTTGGCCCCCAATGGTCCCCCGTTAAAAACGACTTAACGGCGTTATAGTTTTTTCTGAATTTCAAACCAATGTTTTAGGGCTTTTGATCGTTAGGAGGATACGAGTTGATTGGTGAAAAACTTAGCTCAAAACAATGATCAAAACGACTCGATTTTGGTTAATTGTAAGTTCAAACACCCGAATTGAAGCATTGTTTCGTCATTTTGAAGCACTATTTCAAACTAAGTTTTACACCAATCGACTCGTATCCTCCTAACGATCAAAAGCCCTAAAACATTGGTATGAAATTCAAGAAAAATTATAACGCCGTTAAGTCATTTTTAACGGAGGACCATTGGGGGCCAACTTTTTTGAATTTGGGACCGCCAGTGGCGATAAAACGAATAGGGATTATTATCGGCCAATACCATTTAATAGGGATTATTAAAATCCAATTTTCCCTTTATTAATTATTTTTTCTATAAATTACTTAGTGTTCAATTATAAAGAATATAATCTATAAATTCATAAACAAAAGTCTGTTTTCACGGGATCGGTTCAGTTTTTTCCGCTTTCAGTACATGAAAAACCGAACAGGATTCGGTTTTCATAAAAACATAAAACCAAACCATCAGTTTTGGGTTCGGTTATTTCGGTTCGGAATAAAAAAATACATTTGAAGTTTATTAAGAAAAAAAGTGTTTTGGGTCATTTTTGCCAACTGTACATGACGGTTTTCCTCGTGTTGCAGAGTTTGTGAAGGGCACAAATCAAACGCTTTTGAGGAGAATCTTTTTATTCCTTCTGGTGAAAGAATCTTATGCCTCGGTTCAAGCAGAAAAAGACCGGTTCTTAAATGGGAGAATAACATGGCGTGGCCCGGAAAGCTAACTTTGACCGATAAAGCACTTTACTTTCAAGTAACTAAATCTTTACAATTCAACCATGTTGAGGTTAAAAATGGGTCAAAATGGGTTGAGTTGGGCCAAATCGCATTACTTTTTTATCCTATCTTTTTGAGTTTTGTAAATATTGAATGTGTTAATCATGATCTCAAAAATCTATATTATTACAAGTTATTGGTATTTGTTTAATAAAGCGAACTTTGAGGCTTTATGCAGGTCAATCTGACTAGACCCGTTTTGACCCGTTCGAAAACATTTTGTCCTTTTATAAAAAGTCACCAACTTTTATGCATTGAATATAACTACAAAATTTATTACAAAAATGACCTATTTCTTAAAAAAAAAGGATGTAAAAATTTTTATTAAGAAAAAAAGTGTTTTGGGTCATTTTTGCCAACTGTACATGACGGTTTTCCTCGTGTTGCAGAGTTTGTGAAGGGCACAAATCAAACGCTTTTGAGGAGAATCTTTTTATTCCTTCTGGTGAAAGAATCTTATGCCTCGGTTCAAGCAGAAAAAGACCGGTTCTTAAATGGGAGAATAACATGGCGTGGCCCGGAAAGCTAACTTTGACCGATAAAGCACTTTACTTTCAAGTAACTAAATCTTTACAATTCAACCATGTTGAGGTTAAAAATGGGTCAAAATGGGTTGAGTTGGGCCAAATCGCATTACTTTTTTATCCTATCTTTTTGAGTTTTGTAAATATTGAATGTGTTAATCATGATCTCAAAAATCTATATTATTACAAGTTATTGGTATTTGTTTAATAAAGCGAACTTTGAGGCTTTATGCAGGTCAATCTGACTAGACCCGTTTTGACCCGTTCGAAAACATTTTGTCCTTTTATAAAAAGTCACCAACTTTTATGCATTGAATATAACTACAAAATTTATTACAAAAATGACCTATTTCTTAAAAAAAAAGGATGTAAAAATTTTTAAGTGAATTTATAAACTTTTTGACTCGTCTCTTTTTTAGCTAAAATCTTTATCTTTACCCATTGTTATCAGTAAAACATGACCCAAGTTGACTCCATTTTACATAAACGGGTTAATAAACAACCTCTCAAATTTCACATTTTCACACTCTAAACTTGTAGGAAATTGGATTGAGGGGCCAACGAGATGCAATAAGACTGGATCTTAGTGGCACCGGTTCACATGTAGAGAAAGCTAGAGTTGGACCATTGGGCTCAGACCTTTTTGACTCAGCCGTTTCCATTTCTTCTGGTTCCGAGTGAGTAAGCTTCAACGATACATCTCGACCAACCAAGATTCTTGTTTATATTTATATTTTTTTATATTTTTGTCTAAATGTATCTAACTCGCATAAGTCTATCTTGTGTTTCTTGTTAGCTCTGAAAAATGGATACTTGAATTTGTTGATTTTGGAGGTGAAATGAGACGAGACGTATGGTATGCTTTCATAAAAGAAGTCATATGTGCACACCAATTCATACAAGATTTCGGACCCAAGGAAAATGACCAATTAGTACATAACATTTACGGTGCTAAAAAGGGTAAACAAAAGGCGATAGCTTGTGCTATTAACGGCATTGCAAGACTTCAAGCTCTACAACTCGTTAGAAAACTATTAGACGAGCCTACAAAGCTTGTTCAGTTCTCGTATTTACAAAACGCGCCTTATGGTGAAATCGTACGCCAGACACTGGCGGTCAACTTTTGGGGTGGACCGTTGACCACAAGGTTGAAGCAAGTCAACTCTGAGGTATCGGAAGGTTATAATAATAATGTGTATGATATTGATGGAAGTGTGTATTTAAGGAGGTGGATGAGACATTCATCATGGAATTCTAGTGGTTCGGTTGTGTTTTGGAAGAACTCTTTGGTGAGACAAGATCTTGTGTTGAGTAAAGATCACGTTGTTGGTGATAAAAATTTGGTGGAAAAGGCGGCGGTTGTTTGCAAGGATAAATACAAGGTGGTTGAAAGTACACAAGCCACCATTGATGCCGCCATGATTGAAGGGATCCCTAGTAACATCGACCTTTTTAAGGTTAAGCTTTCTTCTTTCTTTATTTTAAAAATCCAAATTGTTAATCAGTGGTCGATAATAATCCATAATGGCAATGTGATAGTTAGGAGTGTTATTGGTCACGCGTCAGTATGGATTATTTTTTGTTCTGACGACGATGATCAAATCATATTTTCCGACTTGTTTTCAGGAGCTTGTACTTCCTTTGACCATGGCAGCCAAGAGCTTTGAGAAACTAAGAAGATGGGAAGAACCACTCTTGACTGCATCTTTTCTTGCGTTTATTTATGCAATCATTTTCAGGTAAACTAGATTTTTTTAAAATGGGTTGTTATAAAAATCATTGATGACTAACGGGTCTTTTTTGCTTAAATTATGTTTATGGGATACAACTCGATTTTTAATAAAACCTGCATCGAAATGTAGAACAATAAAACAAAACTCTGTATAGATATTACTTATTATCAGAGAAAAACTAAATTATATGTTAAATCAAAATTGGAAAAATCGACCAATACGTAAAGCATTTCCAAACATAAAAAAATCATCAATGGATTTTAAAACTACCTATTTTTTATATTAAAAAAATCGGTAACTTAAACTAAAGTTTCTTCCTTGATTTACTTAAAACATCTAAAACAACCCGCTAAACACGTAGACTTATTAAGTAAGCTCATTTTGCAACTTATGATGTTTATCTTTTTGTGTTTAGAAATTTGCTGTCATACGTGTTCCCGACAACGTTAATGGCATCAGCAGCTTTTATGTTAGTAGTTAAAGGGTTGAGGGAACAGGGCCGCTTTGGAAGATATTTTGGTAAAGTTACCATACATGATCAACCACCATCGAATACAATAGAGAAGATCATAGCTGTAAAAGAAGCCATGCGTGATTTAGAGAAGTATATGCAGACCGTTAATGTTTCCCTTCTAAAAATCCGTACGATTCTTCTTGCGGGCCAACCACAGGTAGGGATGTGAATTTCTTAAATGACAATCTTAGAGGTGTGCATGAAATCAAAAAACCGATTTGTAACAGAAAAGAACTGAAAAACAAACGGAAATAACCGAATGCAAGCAAAAACCAACGGTTTGGTTTTATGTTTTCGTAAAAGCCGAACTTTTGTTCAGTTTCGGTTTTGCATATAGTTAAAAAAAACGATCCGAACTGACTTTTTGGATTTTCGTTTTTAGTTATGGATTTTAAGTAATTTGTAAGAGTTTAATAAACAGTGTAACCCAAATATATTAGCCAAAATGTATAGTTGTATACTAATAAACTAATTAGTAATTAACAAAAAGATTTAGGTCCAAATTCCTTATTTTAGGCCCATTTTTTTTGTCCCAAATGGCAAAACCGGAAAACCAAAACCAAACAGTTTTCAAAAACTTAAAAACCTAAATTTCAGTTTTTGGCTCGGTTTGAGTCCAAAACTGACTCGAAAACATGAACATGACGTGAAATTCGCGGGTTTGGGTTTAGACTATACGGGTTCGGTCAATTGCAGGTTGAACCTGTTAACATGCTAAGCTAAACTGGTCATATTTAGATCGATCTGATGGGTTCACGGGTCGACTTTTTATTTTTTTAAAATATGTGCTTTGTGTCATAACTTAAACTGATTGGGTATTTTATGCCAAAATTTAAAACATTAAAGAGAAATGAGCATCACTTTGATAGTTTAAAAGTCATTTATATACATTTGTATTTTTTATTGTAAATTTGTAATTTTTGAGTATTAATATGCAAAAAGAAAAAAAAGGAAAAAAAAAAAGTCGGGTTAAACTCGTGTCGTTTTTGGGTTCACGTGTTTGACAACATTTCCGGGTTCGTGTCGAGTTTAACCCGTGAACACGACCCATTTAACACCTGACAAGTATGTTACTGGGGCGTTTAACTGATTATCTCAGGGCCAAGTAATCATTTTATTTTTATAACTGTTTGGAAAATGTGCAGATAACAACCGAAGTCGCGATGGTGCTCTTGTTTGGCTCTGCGATTATCCTCATCATCCCTTTCAAGTATATTCTTTCTTTTGTCATATTTGATCTTTTCACACGTGAACTTGAGTTCAGAAAGGAAACAGTTAAGAAGTTCATGAGGTTTCTAAGTGACCGTTGGGACACTGTTCCCGCTACCCCGGTTTCTGTCTTGCCATTCAAGTCTGACACCATGAATCTGAAGAAAGAAAGAAATAATAATAATTTGCTTAATGTAGATAGAACTAAGAGAAAACAATAAGTTTAGTTGTGTTATTTTAATTAAATCATTTTAACATTGTTATGAGTAATTTGTAATTTTGTATAGTTTTTGGTTGTACAAATAGCTCGCGGTTCAAGGTGGGGTCAAAATTGTCTCAGTTTGTAAACGAGCTAAGATTGGCTCGCTCGTTTTAAACCTAAATTTTGGTATTTTTAGTACAAATAAAATTCATTCGATCTTTTGAGTCCTGTCTCTGTAATTATGTGGTCTGCTTTGCATCAAAATATTTTCTTTTTTGTAAGTTCTAATAAAGCCTGACCCAAGCCAACTCGGATTAGGAATTTTAGCTGAGCTCGTGCTGAGTTTGGCTCGCGAACAAGCCTATTTGATAGTTCCCATAAAGGGTAATTATGAGCATTTCAAACATCCTCATTTTCTTTAAAATGGTGGGTTATAACTAAAAATAATATTACTTCTAAAATCATCGTCGGAATCGGTTGGTGGTGCTCAAGTGGTGGTTGTTGGTTGATAGTGAGTCAGTTGGTGGTGGTACTGGTTTTCAGGTTGAGTATCTCGGCAAAAAATGGGACTTTTCCAGGCAAAAAAAATTATCCGGCGACCTGCAACTAACGGTGTTAGCATTTTGTTAGTTGCGAACCGTTGGGAACAAGTATGATAAAAGGTGAGATCGTTATCAACCAATTCGTTAGTTGAAACCGACAACGACCAAAAGATATCACCCAAAGTGTGCCATCCAACTTGCCAGACTAGTCCTCCAAATGAGTTTTAAATTATGCATGTTTCATGTCATCATCTACAATCATAAAAACATTTAAAGGCAAGATTATCCACAAACAAGAATATTAGTTGTTCATTCTTGTTTGGGCTTCATCTTAAAGTTTAGGTGTCAACTTGGGATAAGTTGAACATGACATTTTATTTTGATAGTTCCCATAAAGGGTAACTATGAGCATTTCAAACATCCTCATTTTCTACAAAATAATGGATTTAAACATTCTTCTTTTAACATCGAAAATTTCCGGTCATATATTAACTAAATATAGAAACAATATAAATTAGTCATATGAGACTATGAGTTGGTGTTGCTTGTGTTCATTGGAGTAGAATCATAAATCATAAAGTAATTATATAATCCGCATATCATACAATAAATACCACGAGTCAACTAAGTTCGTTATAATGCTTTTACTCGTTCCTTACCATTCATCAACGTCGTGCATAATCATCATAACTAACATGCAAGTAAACTAAAAATAAGAAGCTATAGTTGTCTTAAGTTGAGTAAGACAACTAATAATAAGAGATTAAGTGATAAACTAAAAAGATGGATTAGGGAAACTAATCACTTAAAAATACACATCTTGGTTCGATTAGATTATTATAATGATTTGGTTCATGTTTTCAATCAACACAACAATTAAATCCAGCTATGACAAAGACCATAACAGAAACCAAACAATAAAAAGACCTTGAGATACTTTATTTTAAATACTATGATAGAGCCCATGTAATACACAGATAGTTAAAATTATAAAGCAAAAAAGTTACATTTTAATAATACACATAATAACATATATTATTGATTATAAGATGTAATTAATTTCTTATAATACATAGATTAATAATAAAAATTTGTATTTGTATTTTAAAAGAAATCAAATTGGAAGGTTGTGAATCTACACCAATTAAGAAAAAGAGAATTCTAACATCAGTTTTTCGGATATTGAAAAAACCCTATTTTCAGACTTTTTCCTGGCTATTTTTCGGGTATAGATTGGTTTTTTAAGGACATGCAATTTTTTTTGGGTATTTTTCGAGTAATTTCATATATAAATCGAGTATTTGAAAAACATGGTTTTTTCAGGTATTGGAAAAACTCGGTAAAACCCGGTTTTCGGATATTACCGGGTACAAATCGAGTTTAGTTCCAGGTACCAGTTTTGGTACTGAAATGCATACCATATTCGTACCTTACGGGTAGGGTCAGGTACGGGTTCGGATAATAAAACCTGGATATAAAAAACTGATTATGGTTTTTTTTTTTCAGGTCCGGTTCTAAGTTTGGTTTTTTTTTTCTTTTCACCTCTAACTAAAAGTGCTTTTGTTCTTTTTCTATTTTTTGGTTTAATTATATGATTAGTTCACTAAACAATTTAAAAAATATAAAAAAATGTCATTGGACTTATCTTTAGGCCCAAATGATGTGGCCCACGTCTTCACACCTTCTATATACTCTTTCTTCTTCCCTGAGTATTATCAATAACATATTTGTCGATCTACCATCGTCATTATCTTATTATTATTATTATTATTGTTTTCATCACTTCAATTCAATCGATATGTCTAAGGTAAACAAACCTCTCAATTTGTTATTATTAATCTTAATTTTAGGATTGCGACTGCTTTATCCTAATTCTCGCCGTCTGATTCGTGTCGGTTTAGCTCGTATTTACTAATTAGGGTTTCTAAATTAATAAAAATTGAATCTTGATCTGTAGAACTGTTGATTGACTTATGTTAGGGTTTAGGTTTGTTATTGATTTGGATTGGTGTGTGTGTTTTGTTAGGTGAATGAGAAAGATGCTCCTGCTGCTGCTGCTGTCAAACCGAGACCTCCGGCGGTATGTGTTCGGTTATTATGTTATGTTACTTTGTGCTGAAGATAATCCTTATGAATAATATATTTGATTAGAGAAGATTGAGTGTTAGTTTGTTGAATTAAATTAGTTTTATTTTATAAAGTTGTGTTTATTGAGAATTAATAGTCGGTTGAGTTAATGAATTATGAAGTTATGAAGGTTGAGTTTGCTTTCATGGAGGTCATGGTTTATAATATGAGAACATACTAGCACGAAAGTGTAATGAATATTCTTCTTTTTTTTTTTTTTTTTTTTTTGCTTTTTTGATACTTTGAGTGTGCAAGAGGAGGAAGAGTTTAAAGTACTCTTTCTTTAGGAATTGGACAAAAAAGTCAAAAAGTATCATATGGCTAGTCGGCCGGTGGGGGTACCGACTAGTGATTAATCGGAATCAGAATTTTTTATATGTATTTTTCAGTTATATATCCACACACACACATTTATATCATTATATGTAATTTTTTGAATTAGACAGGTTTTAACTCCTCCGGAATTTATAGGGTTTGGCTGGAATTAGGCCGGCTTTGACCGAGTTTGACTAATTATCGATTAGTGTCATCAGTTAGCTAAAATTGAATTGGCAATGCAGTGATTAGCGATTAGTTTAACAGCGATTTTTGCAACACTGTATAGCGTATTATTCTACTTCCTTAGATCGCAGTCAAACTTTAAAAACTAAAAATATAACTGATTAGAAAATTGGGCAAAAGAAATCAAATATCATATAACGTGTTAATCTTTACTCTTTAAGGCTAACTTCTTTTGCATTGATCTCATAAAGAATAGCAATTAATTTGATGAATTCATCTTGTGGTTTTGATTGCATAGTTAATGGATATTGTTAAGTAGCTATATATCATGATCGTAATTTAAGTCTATTTCAATCTTGCGGTTTTGTTATACAGAAGAGAAAACTGAGACAGCCACGAAGAAGACTTCCTCAGAATCAAGCTCCACGCCACCTGTACCTCCTATGAGCTCCATCCCTGGAGCTGGATTTCCTGGAAATCCTTTTGACTTCTCATCTATGGCTGGTCTACTTAATGTATAAACCATTCTTTCATTCTCATTGATTACTTAATAATAGTTTATATATGTGTGTGTGCAGTATGGCTGAGTATGGGTTGGTTCGATTATGGGTCAAATCTGAACTTATAACTGATGTTTTGATTTTATTTTCATAACTATATGGTTTCGGCTACAAATAATTTGGTTTTGCCAGTTTTGGGCCTGTGTCAATTCAAGCCCTTTTCAGTTAATAAGTCAAAAACCAGCAAACATGTTAAGTTTTATAGGAGAAGCCAAGCAATATATCATTTTTTGAAAAAAGTTGTAATGAAACTTTCCTAGCATATAATATATATTGTAAATAAAAATATAAAGTTTGGGTTTAAACGGCAGTTCGGTTATTAGGTTATATATGGACATATAACCATAACCAAATTAAAAATTTTGGTTATAAAAAAACCATAACTGAACCACTGGTTTCAAAATTGGTTTGTTTATCTCGGTTTTTTTTTTTTATAAATTTTTGGTTATGGTTTGATTATTTGTTTTTTTAACCCTAGACTGTACACTCAGATACACACATAGATGCATGTATCGTGTTTTGCATTAAATGAAGAGAAAATATATGCAACCAACACTCACACGGTTTACGGTTCCTTTACATAAAATTCGTGTTACATGTTTGAATTTGACGTATCATGTTGTCTATATGGAACTTACCTTTAATGAAATTAAAAGAATCTAGCGTACCAGTAACATAGCCATGTATACAAGCAATTCTACACCTAACCCACATTAAAGTTTTGATTTTATGCATTTTTGTTGCGGTTACAGGATCCAAGCATTAAGGAATTAGCCGAACAAATCGCAAAAGACCCTTCATTCAACCAAATGGCCGAGCAACTCCAACAAACTTTTCATGGTGCTAATGACAGTATTCCCCAGTTTGACACACAGCAATATTATTCCACCATGCAGCAGGTCATGCAAAACCCACAATTCATGAACATGGCTGAACGCCTTGGCAGTGCCATGATGCAGGTATTATTATAATTATTATTGTTATTATTATTATTGTTAATACTATTATTATTGTTTTTAGGGTAATTAACAGTTTTCGTTCTTTATGTATAGGTTCGTTTTTTATGTATAGGGTAACTTGCAGATCATGTCCTTTTAATTCAATAAGTATCAAAATACGTCCCTACATTTAGTCCTTTTCACTAACTTAGTAACTTGTGTAACCTTTTCCGCTAGCTTTTTAAAAATGACCATTATCCTTTACAGCTAAAGGACAAATACGTAATTTTCACAAGATTAACACAAGTTACCGAAAAGGATGCAATGTATTACAACATATGAACTTTAGGGACGATTTTTTTTATTATCATTGAAGTTAAAAGAACATGATCTGAATGTTACCCTATACATAAAGGACAAAAACTGTAAATTACTATTATTATTATTATTATCATTATTGTTATACTTGTTGATTCTTTTTTAACAATTTAACGATTGTACACCATTTGACTATCAAAAGCATTTTATTTGCAGGATCCATCAATGTCTCAGATGCTTGAAAGTTTATCTAACCCAGCTCAAAAGGACCAGCTTG
>NW_027505612.1:0-160844 GCF_021521415.1 Bidens hawaiensis
GCGTACCAGGCACGAGGGGCCTGATGTAGTCCATATAGCGCTTTACTCAGCTTGTACACATGATCAGGAAAGTCAGGGTCAGGAAAACCCGGAGGCTGCTCAACGTATACTACCTCATCGACTTTACCATTCAGAAAGGCACTTTTCACGTCTAGTTGGAACACCTTCATTTCATTGTGTGCAGCAAATGCCAAAAATAGTCGAATTGCTTCCAATCTTGCCACAGGAGCAAACACTTCATTGTAGTCGATTCCTTCTTGCTGATTAAACCCTTTTACTACCAGCCTCGCCTTGTTCCTTATGATTATCCCTTTCTCATCTCTCTTACACTTAAAGACCCACTTTGTTCCAATAGCATGTACATCTTTTGGTTTTGCAACTAATTCGGAGCTGAGGATAAGTAATCCTTCAAGGCTGTGAGAGCAGCTTCATGTTTTTCAGTCCACTCAAACTTCTTGTTCTTTCTAAGGATATCATAGAAGTCTTTACACTTCTCGGAGGATCTTGAGATGAACCTATTCAAGGCTGCTATTCTTCCGGTAAGTCTCTGGACGTCCTTGGCATTTGCAGGAGATTTGAGATTGACAATAGCTTCGATCTGTTCCGGGCTTGCTTCAATTCCTCTTTTTGTGACCACATATCCCAGAAACTTTCCAGCCTTAACACTGAAGTGGCATTTGGAGGGATTAAGCTTCATGTTATATTGGTCAAGGATATTGAATGCTTCCTCGAGGTCTTTAAGGTGGTCCTCTGCCTTCTTCGACTTTACCACGATATCATCTATGTATACCTCCATAGTCTTGCCCAACTGGTCTTTGAACATCATGTTTACTAGTCTTTGGTACGTCGCTCCTGCATTTCTTAGTCCGAACGGCATAGCAGTATAACAATATATGCCGGTTGGAGTCATGAACGTTGTGTCCTCTTGATCAGATGGTTCCATCTGAATTTGTTGGAATCCAGAGGAAGCATCCATAAAGGTGAGCATTTCATGTCCAGCCGTCGCGTCCACCATGGCATCTATATGTGGTAATGGGAAAGGATCCTTGGGGCATGCCTTATTTAAATATGTGAAATAGACACATACCCTCCACTTTCCATTCTTTTTTGAAACAACGACCACATTAGCTAGCCATCGAGGATACTGAACCTCTCTGATCATACCGGCTTTAAGAAGTTTTTCAACTTCTTCTTGTATGATCTTGTTCCTCTCAGGAGCGAATGTTCTTCGCTTCTGATGGACGGGTTTAACAGATAAATCAAGGCCGAGTTTATGAGTAATTACCTCTTTCGAAATACCTGTCATGTCTGAGTGTTTGAAGGAAAAAGTTGATCTCCTTCGCGCTAGGAAGGATATTATATCCTCCTCTATTTTGCTAGGGATACTGGATCCTAGGAAAACTTTTATCTCTGGATCTTCGGGGTCCAATGATACTTCTTTGAGGTCTTTCTCCCGAGCTTCCAGCACGTCTCTAGGATGTTGCTGTAGTTGCTATGCTATAGTTTGCTTAGCTGTTGCATTGATGATGAATAGTAGTTCTTAGCCTCCGCTTGGTCACCCACTATCTTTACAACTCCCCAAGGAGTTGGTAGCTTGATGCATTGGTGGTAAGTTGAAGCTACGACCTTCATTCCATGGAGCCAAGGCCTACCTAAAATAACATTGCAACAGGAAAGGTTATCTATAACACAAAATTTTTGGTATGTATTTAACCCTTCGATATAAATTGGGAGGTTGATTTCCCCCAATGTCTTCTTGGTTTCACCGCTGAAACCGACTAGCACCGATGTTCTAGGAATGATTTCTGAATCCGGGATGTTCATTTTTTTGAGGACGTCATGCTGGATAATGTTGACCGAGCTGCCCCCGTCCACTAGGATCCTGCGTACATAATGGTTCGAGATAAATAATGTAATAATCAAACCGTCATGGTGAGGATCTTGGATGTTCAGCTTGTCTTCCTCATCGAAGAATATTCTCTTGTCGGTTGTTAATGTGGTTGAGACTATTGGATGATCTCCGTTGTCCATCTTGATCTCCTTGGCTAATCTTTTTGCTGCAGAGAAAGAAGTTCCACATATGTCTGAACCTCCTGAGATAAAATTAACTGCTGGCACATCGGACTTGTTCTGCTGAGGATCCTGGATCCTTGAGTTAAAAAAGACTCTCTGATCAGTCACCCGAGTAGTGGGGATGGGCGGTATTCTCTCATCATCCAATTCGAATTCTTCTACGGGATTTTCTTCTATGGTACAGGAATCTCGAAATAATTCGTAGTCCCTGGAGACGAAGTTGATCACATGTGCATCTGGTGGTGGTGGTGTTGCTTTCTGTTGGAGGTCTTCAGGATCTTGGGTACTATTTCTTCCTTCCCAAGAGTTCTTTAAAGTGGCCCTTGCTCAGGAGGTACCCAATTTCTTTCCTCAAGCCAATGCACTCGTCTGTCGCATGGCCAAAGTCTTCATGGAAGGCACACCACTTAGACTTGTCCTTGAAGCCGACGACCTTCTCATTCTTCCGAGGCCACCTTGCTTTTTCTCCCAGATCCTTCATGGCACAAATCAAGCCATGAGTATCTACAGAGAAACAATAGTCGGAGATGAAAGGGTAATCTCCATCGTCATCTCCTACTTCAATTGCCCGCACGTTCTGATTGTTGAACTTGGCGTATGGCTTTGTATTGTTGTTCCTATTCCAGGATCCTTTATTCTTCTCGGGTGTTTCTTGTTTTGTTTGTCCCCCAAGACGATCCTGGATCTTTTTATCTTCTTCCAAGTGGATGTACCTTAACGCCCTGTTTCTGACTTCATCTAATGTCCTGCATGGAGTCATCACTAAATCATCATAAAAAGAGGAGCTCTTTTGAATTCCCATCTTGAATGCTTCAACAGCAGTAGTCATATCAAGGTTTGGGATTTCTAGAGCTTCCTCACCGAACCTTGTAACGAAATCCCTAAGGGATTCATTAATAGGCTGGATAACGCGATATAAATCACTAGTTAACCTCTCAAATTTCCGACTACAGGAAAATTGAGTGTTAAACAAATTGACTAAATGAGAGAAAGATGTAACCGAAAAAGGTGGAAGACTTAGTAGCCATTTCAGTGCAGCTCCCGTTAGCGTGGCTCCAAATCCTTTACAAAGGCAAGCCTCCTTGAGTCTTTCAGGAATTGGATTAATTTCCATCCTTTCCCTATATTGGGCAACATGTTCCTGAGGGTCGGTGCTCCCATCATATGTCTTCATGTTGGGAGTTTGGAATCGCTTCGGAATTTCAGCATCACATATGGGCGGAGCGAATCTGGATAACTTGTGACTCCCCTCCGGTATCTCAGGAATTGGACGTATCACTCCCGGGATACTGGATATCATATCCTTTAGCTTTTGTAATTCCCTAGCCATGGCCTGGTTGATGTCTGAATCCTGCATGGGAACATGGTTAGTATCTAAAGATATAGGATCGTACCAGTTACCTCTTTGCTGGGTGGTGTTTGGTACTCCAGACGAGTATCTTGGAAAAGAGGAGTCGGCAATTGGAGTGGGTCCTCCTGAAGCTATGGTTTTCATGGGAATTATGTCTCCAACATGGACTTCGGAAGACTGTATATGCTGCATTCTTGAAGATCCTTGATCCTGAACAAAGGATCCTTGAGGTTGGTAACCATAGGAGCCTTGAGCATACCACCCAGATGATCCCGGTGGTATCATTGATGACCCCTACTGAGATTGCGAGGATCCTTGAGCCTGTAGACCCACAGACCCTTGTTGAAGGATATGTGATCCTGACTGAAAGAGTGAGGATCCTTGAGCCTGCTGACCCATGGACCCTGGTTGCAGGATAGAGGATCCTAGCTGAAACATTGAGGATCCCTGAGCCTGTTGACCCATGGACCCTGGCTGCAGGATAAAGGATCCTGGCTGAAACATTGGGGATCCCTGAGCCGGTTGACCGATGGACCCTGGTTGCAGGATAGAGGATCCTGGCTGAAACAGTGAAGATCCTTGCGAAGGCTGAGCCAAGGATCCCGGACTGGTGAAATCCAGCATCCTGGGCACTAGGGGAGTGAGATCTTCTGCTGGCCTCTTGTTCTTCCTGAGATCTTCTATCTCAAGAAGGATCCTCTGGTTAGTCTTGTTCTGTTGCTCCATATATACTTTAACCTGCGAAAACATAGACGAAACATCACTATTAGTATTAACCGCAGGGGGTAGCAGCAGTGGTTTTCGAACTCTGGAAGATTGGTAGTTGTGTTCTGCTTCCAGTAGTAGTAGTTCGTTGTGCTGCCAGATTGGCGGAGGCATTGGTGGCAAGGTCCTCGATGAGAGAGGAATTGATGAGGGCATGGTTAACGAAGCAGAGGTAGATTGAGAGGCCATTGTGAGTGTTCAGGGTATGGAAAAATGAAGCTTGATGAGAATAATATGGATTATAGCACCAATTGCCCCACGGTGGGCGCCAAATTGTTTTGGACAAAAATCTGCTAAGGATCGAGTATTCAAATTTGTAAATGTGAGGTATGGTGCTAACACAATAATGACTAATGTATGAGCGTGATATTGATGAACACGATGATTTGATCACGAGGGAAAAAGCCCTTAACCAAGATAGTCTTACTTTGGCCAAAACTTATCGAGGTAATCGTTGGTAAAATAGCTCCGGTCAAGGATTAATAGGATAATCTTTGGTCGAAGTATCTTAGTCAATAATCAACAAGATAACCTTTGGTCGACGAGTATATGGTTATCTCGGTCTCCGACACAAAAAACCCCGGACGGTGAAAACTATCACCGTCAAGTTTATTAATCAACGAAAAGTGGTTACAAATGTTTGTGAAGTATATGATCGAAATTACAATGTAAGCTAGTGTATAGAGAGAATTATTGAATCTGCTCTAGTGTGTGTGAGAATACAAGTATCCTTCCTATTCGATCATTACCCGTTTAAATAATATAACAATAATAACAATATCTCCTAATTACACGGAAGTCCTCCACTAGCCGCTCCATGACTTTGACCACGTGCGTATAGTCGTTCAGTTGCGAGATAAGCGGAAGAACGAGTCACACAGCCGTTGGTGATATTTAAACTTCGATCTTCTAGAGAGTTCGTTCATAACCTGCTGTGTTGAATTAGGATCCTATATCCATGTTCCAGCTATAGGGTGTTCCATGTGGATAATTGATGCAAATGCGTCTCCAAGTTGATACACCTGTCTAACACATCACTATACTAAATTCAATCATTAGTAAACAAACAATACCGAGGATCGTCGATCCTTTATATCCTGACATATATTTCAAGGATAAACTATCCATAAGACAGTTAAGGATAAAGGATCCTCAGTATAAAAATCGTGGCCTAACAGTTCCCAAGGTGTCTGGTAGCGACCCTGATTGGAAAAAACACTTCTTTTTCGTTCGTCGGGATTCTATTCCTGATGGGATGAGCTTGCCTACTAAATGGGTTCATAAGGGTAGGAGATCTGTAGGATAAAACTTCTTTTTGCAAACGATTCATTTTGATATGGTTTGTTTTTTGACAGTTGTGTTTGAGGATTTGATAAAGTTCAGGAAGGATACGAATAAAAGGCTCAAGGCTTTGTTCAAGATTCCAGCAGAGGAAAGGGAGTTTTGGTTAGAGGAAGAAACAGGAGAAACAAGTGTGATTGCTGCTAAACCCGCTGAGAGCATGAATTCTGGTAAGTGTTTTGGGGATTTTAAGTTTTCTAGGGATTTTGTTATCTCGAAAATAACTTGATAAATCATTGTGTAGGGATGCCGAAGCCAAAGTCTTTTAGCTTAGTGGATTTGGACGACCTTATTGAGGATAGGACTGTGGTGAAACAAGAACACTCCAAGACACTTTCCTCTTCGGTGGGAATTCCAACTACTCGCCAAAAAAGTGTTGCACAGAAGAAGAGGAAAGCCACCACTTCGGCCGAGACCGAGCCCTTTGCTGATATGACCACCACTGATGCTGTAGAGAAGCTTCAAGCTCTTGCTAACTTTCTTGGAACAGTAAGTATTTTTTGCTTATCCTGAAAATAGTAATCTGCAGAAAAACTAATATTAATTTGGGAATAACAGAAAACCGAAAGTTACCGTCAGATATCCCAAGATGCTGAATTGTCCAAGTAAGAGGCTGAAGCCAAGCTCGCCGATCTTCTACAAGCTGTTGCCACCAAGGACAAGCTGCTCAAAAAGAAGGACAAAGAGATTTCTGATCTCAAAGCCTCATTTGAGTTGGAGAAGACCGAGTTCTTTGAGGAGACTAAGAAGTGTGCATCCGCTAGCATTCTGGAGTCGATCATCAAGATGTCAGAGGAAGCGCAAGCGAAGGGTCATGTGATGGAGTCTTGGAATTCCGTAGCTTGGAAGAAAAAGCTCAAGACGCTAAGGGGGGAGAAGCTTGAAGAGGATGAGACGGCTGGGACTTCTGAGGTGATCAAGGATGTTGGAGCTGGCGAGGATGTGAAGGAGACTAAGGCTGGGGAGGCGACGAATTTGGAAAAGAAGGAAGGTGATAATGCTGAGGGTGGAAAGGTTTGAACCTGGTTTCCAGGTTGTTTTTATGTGTTTTTAATGGTTGTTTTGAACAATTTCTATTATGGTTGTGTAAGGATAATGTAGTATGCTCAGGATAATGGTTTGGGTGGAGGGATCCTGGTTCAGGACGAAGCCCAAATCGTTTTTTAATTTCTGCATTTAGAACAATTATGATAGTTCGGGTGGATGGGCTCCGTTTTGAGTGAAACCCGGACTATCTTTTTTCTGCATTATAATATTAGTACAACTTTTTATGACTTATATTGGCATGCTTTCACTTTTTCCGTTTTTAGAAAAGTCTAAGTTTTATGAAAAATTTCCTAGTAATAGTTTAAACCAGTATCAAGTCATAAATAATATGAAAGATAAAATACTTGCAAATAATAAATCATACCAGAACCGTGTACCAATTAACCTGGAAATTATCTAGACCGTCTTATTCTTGCTATAAGATCATTGTTTAGAATATTCTTCCTAATCCTGGGGATATAGCAATAGAATTGTGACATTAGCATTATCCTGAAAATATTTTTAGAAATTCTGGCGACAAGGCCTAAATAAACTGGCGGCAAGGCCCTTTAGAAGAGATGAAAAATCTCTTAAACAATTAGAAACGAACTTGCGACAAGGCCTTTTAGAAGAGATGTAAATCTCTTAAACCTTAAGAATGAACTGGCGACGAGGCCCTTTAGAAGAGATGTAAATCTCTTTAACCTTAGATTATGGTACGTCTACCATAAACTTGTGATTCAAACCAATAGCCGAGGATAACGATGGTAACAAGTCACTATATTTCATGTGCTGGCCCGGCCTCTCAAACTAAGGCCGAATAAATCATGCGCTACAGGCGTCTTAAGAAGATATGAAGATCCCTTGAACCTTAAGATCCAAACCAATAGCCGAGGATAACGAGGTAACAAGTCACTATATTTCATGTGCTGGCCCCGCCTCTCAAACTAAGGCTGAATAAACGTGCTCTACGGGCGATCTTAAGAAGAGATGAAGATCCCTTAAACTTTAGAAGAGGTGAACACCCCTTATACCTTAGTAATAAGCTGGCGACAAAGCCCTTAGAAACTGGCGACGAAGGCCCAAGTTAACTTCATTTCCTCATATCTACAAAACAGTTAACTCTAAGTGAGGGGTGGGTGTTAGCCTTGCTAACACCCCTCCGATGCTTAAGTCAGTACCATGTTTGAAGAATAATAATATTAGAAAATAAATAAAAGTATAAGTTCGAGTACATACCTTGACTGTTTAGTATAACAGTTATCCTCAGGATAGAAGTCTTACATGAAATACTTTTTGAGATGTATAGCATTCCAAGCCCTTGGTAGTAAGTCACCATCCAAAGTAGATAATTTGTATGCCCCCTTTCCTGCTTCCGAATCGATCAGGTAAGGACCTTCCCACTTTGGTGCGAGCTTGCCATCCGTAGGATTGGTAGTATTTTGAAAAGCTTTTCGGAGAACCAAATCCCTTTCTTGAAACCTTTGAACTCTGATATTCTTGTTGTAGGACTTTTCTATCTTCTGTTGATAAGAAGCCATTCTGATCTTTGCCAAATCCCGGAGTTCTTCTACCGCATCTAGATCTTCAAGTAGACTTCGAGTGTTATCTTCGGGATTTTGATGAGTGACTCTGGCCGTCGGGATAACCATCTCTGTGGGGATAACTGCTTCAGCTCCAAACACTAATGAGAAAGGAGTCTGACCAGTAGCATTCTTCGAAGTGGTTCTATCTGCCCAAAGAACGAAAGGTAGTTCCTCGGCCCACTTTCCTTTCTTAGACCCCAACTTTTTCTTCAGGTTATTGATGATGATTTTGTTGCTTGATTCGACTTGTCCATTAGATTGAGGATGGACAGGTGTTGATGTGATCATCTTGATTCCCCAACTGGCACAGAAGTTAGTTGTTCTCTTGCCGATGAATTGCGAGCCATTGTCACACACTATCTCTGCCGGAATCCCAAATCTGGTCAGGATATTGCGCTTGATGAATGAGATAACTTCTTTTTATCTGACTTGAACAACGGCTTCCGCTTCGATCCACTTCGAGAAATAATCTGTCATAGCCAGCATAAAGACTTTCCCTCTTAGAGCTTTTGGTAGTTTCCCCACGATATCCATTCCCCACTTCATGAAAGGCCAAGGGGAAATAATAGGATATAATGGTTCTGCCGGCTGGTGCAAAATGTTGTTATGTCTCTGGCAGGCATCACATTTCTAAGAATAATTCGTAGCATCCTTCTTCATTGTTGGCCAGAAATACCCCGTCCTTAGGATTTTGGAGAATAGTGCTCTGCCCCCAGTGTGATTCCCACAATCTCCATCATGGATATCTTGAAGAACTTCTTGAGCTTCTGCCTTCTCCAAGCACCTAAGATATGGTCCTGCAAGAGATTTTCTGTATAATATATCATTCATTATAGTATATGGAATTACCTTTGTGCGAAAAGCTCTTGGGTTTTCGTCCTTGGGTATAACCCCATCCTGAATATATTCTTTGTGCGAAAAGCTCTTGGGTTTTCATCCTTGGGTATAACCCCATCCTGAATATATTCTTTGATTGGGATAATCCAAGAATTTTCACTATTCTCAGGATGCTTGGCTCCCACACCTTCGTCATCTTTTGATATTTCATTGACACCTTGCTCTTCTATTGTTGGGCTCAGGATATGTACGATAGGGATCTTGACACCTTCTTGTATCCTGAAGGATGAAGCTAAATATGCTAGGGTGTCTGCTTCAACATTCTATTCCCTAGGTACCTGCGAAATATCAAACATTTCGAAACACTTTGCTAATTTTTTGACTAGCTCTAGATATTTCATTAGTCTTTCTCCTCTAACAGTATATGAACCATTAAAATGATTAGTTAATAACAATGAATCAACATGTACTTGAATAAACCTGATTTTCATGTCGATTGCTAGTTGTAATCCTACTATCAAAGCTTCATATTCTGCCTCATTATTTGTGGCTTGAAATCCGCAGGATATGGATTGAGGTATAATGTCCCCCTGTGGCGATTTCAGCAGAATCCCGAGACCTGTTCCTCTGACATTTGAAGCACCATCAGTGTATAGAGTCCACTTATCTTTGGTTTCTTCAAGTTGTTGGACTTCCAAGTCTGCCTTTTCTTTAAGTTCAATGGTGAAATTAGCCACAAAGTCTGCTAATGCCTGGGATTTGATAGCAGTCCTAGGTTCATATGTTATATCATATGCACTTAGCTTTACTGCCCATTTTGCCATTCTACCTGACATTTCTGGTTTTCTCAAAACAGACTTAATAGGATAGTTAGTTTTAACACATATAGGGTGAGTTTCAAAATAATGTCTAAGTTTAGTAGATTCCATAATAAGGGCTAAAATTAATTTCTCAAGATAAGAATACCTGGTTTCAGCATCCAAAAGACTTTTACTTACATAATATATGGGGTGTTGTTGACCTTCGAGATCCTTAGCCAAAATAGTAGAGGAGCAGAAGAAAGATAAGCTTTTAAGGATGCTAAAGCTTCCTCATGCTTACTGGTTCACTCGAACCTCTTGTTTTTCTTCAGGATATCATAAAATTCTTTGCACTTTTCTGAGGATTTGGATATGAATCTATTGAGTGCCGCTATCCTGCCGGTTAGCCTTTGAACATCCTTGACTGATTCTGGGGATTTCAGATTCAGGATAGCTTGTATATGCTCTGGACTCGCCTCTATCCCCCTTTTGGTGACCATATATCCCAAGAACTTGCCAGCCTTCACTCTGAAATGGCATTTCGAAGGATTCAGCTTCATGTTGTATTTGTCGAGGATATCAAATGCTGTCTTGAGATCTTGAAGGTGATCTTTAGCTTTCTTGGACTTCACCACCATATCATCAATATAGACCTCCATTGTGTCCCCCTGTTGCTCTTTGAACATCATGTTAACTAACCTCTGATAGGTTGCACATGCATTTCTAAGTCCAAAGGGCATAGCAATATAACAATAAATACCTGTGGGAGTCATGAAGGCCGTATCTTCTTGATCTGAGGGCTCCATCTGGATTTGCTGAAATCCTGAGGGTGCGTCCATGAATGTCAATATCTCGTGGCCGGCTGTAGCATCAACCATTGAATCGATGTGTGGTAGAGGCGATGGATCTTTAGGACAAGCCTTGTTCAAGTCTGTGAAATCTACACAAACTCTCCATTTGCCATTCTTTTTCTGTACAACCACCACATTTGCTAACCATCGGGGGTATTGAACTTCCCTAATCATTTTTGCCTTCAAGAGTCTTTCTACTTCTTCTTGAATAATTATGTTTCTTTCAGGTGCAAATTTTCTTCTTTTTTGATGGATTGGCCTGAAAGAATTATCAATTCCAAGTTTATGTGTTATAATATCTTTGGAAATACCTGTCATATCTTCATGTTTTCATGCAAATGTTGACAGCCTTGACTTGAGGAAATCGAGCAATTTTGACTCAATATCCTCAGGAATGTTGGTTCCTATCAGCACTTTGACTTCAGGATCCTCGGGATAAAGAGGTACTTCTTTAATCTCTTTTTCCCTGGCCTCCATTACGCCTCGTGCTGGCTTCTGTAATTGCTACGCCTGCTGTGGTTTGGCAGTACACTTCATGGAAGAGTTGTAGCAATTCTTCGCGTCTTGTTGGTCACTAATGATTTTGATAACCCCCCACGGACTTGGGAGTTTCACACATTGGTGATAAGTGGAGGGAACTGCTTTCATATCATGTATCCAGGGCCTGCCTAATATAATATTGCCACAAGATAAACAGTCAATAACACAAAATTTTTGCATTTTATTTACCCCTTCGACATATATTGGGAGCTTAATCTCCCCAATAGTGTTCTTAGTTTCTCCACTGAATCCAACCAATACTGAGAAACTGGGGACAATCTCATCCTCAGGAATATTCATCTTTTTCAGCACATCTAATTGAATAATGTTGACAGAGCTTCCGCCATCTATGAGGATCCTGCGAACATAATGGTTAGCCACATATAAAGTTATTACCAAACTATCATGATGAGGATCCTGAACATCGACCCTATCACTTTCATCGAAGGATATAATCCTCTCTTTAGTGAGAATAGATGTCTTTGTTGGCCTGTCAGCCACTTCTAACTTTCTTTGGTCAGCGTTTCTCTTTGCAGAAGAATAAGAGGTTCCACAGATGTCGGATCCACCGGATATGAACATGATTGTTCTTGCATCTGCTGGTGGAAGAGTAGGCTTTTCAGGAATTTTCTCGGGATCCTGCTCTCTTCCCTTCTTCTTGCCAAGTAGCTCTTTCAGGTGGCCCTTGCTGAGAAGATAGCAGATCTCCCTTCTGAGTGCAATGCAATCATCATTCAAGTGCCCAAAGTCTTCGTGGAAGGCACACCATTTTGATTTGTCTTTCCAGGATCCTGGTCTCTCCGCTTTCCTTGGCCACCTGGCTTTTTCACCTAAATCCTGCATAGCACACATTAATCCACCAATATCTACAAAAAAACAATATTCAGAGATCTTAGGATATTCTTCATCATTTTCCTCATCTACTGCATTAATCCTGGGGTTATCAGGCTTGTAGTAAGGCTTTGCTCGATATGATTTTCCCGGGGATTCGGATTTCTTGTTCGTCTGATCATACTTCGGGATATCGAGCTTAGAGTTTTTCTTGACATCTTCTAGCCTGATAAACCTCAGAGCTCTGCTTCTTGCTTCATCTAATGACCTGCATGGAGTCATAACAAGATCATCATAGAAAGAGGAGCCTTTTTCTAACCCCAACTTGAGAGCTTCCACTGCTGAAGCTGGGTTTAGATTCGGGATTTCCAGCGACTCCTTACTAAACCTGGTAATAAAATCTCTCAAAGATTTCCCGGGATTCTGGGTAACCCTATAAAGATCACATGTCATTTTCTCAAAAGTTCTATTGCAAGAAAACTGGTTATTAAACATGTTAACTAAATGAGAAAAAGAATTGATAGTGTTAGGAGGAATACTCAGTAGCCATTTCATGGCTGCTCCGGTCAAGGTAGACCCAAACCCTTTGCAAAGACATGCCTCTTTGATTTCCATAGGGATTGGATTGATCTCCATACGTTCTCTATATTGTGCGACGTGTTCCTTGGGATCCATTGAGCCATCATATAGTTTCATATTTGGGGTTTGAAACCGTTTTGGGATCTGTACGTCGCTAATTGATGGCACAAACCGGGATATCCTGTGACTATCAGTGGGAACTTCAGTTATGGGACGGATTATGCCAGGAACATTCGATATCATGTCCTTAAACTTCTGCAATTCTCGAGCTAAACTTGAACTTATGTCTGCATCCTGTAAAAATCCTTGGTTAGCGTTAAGTGGAATATTATTGAAAAAGTTACCCTGATTAACATTCTGAGGAGCGGTCTGGGCGTTGTATCTCGTATTCCTAAACATAGTATTTCCAGGGTAGGTAAGCGGAGCAGTTGGAGTGTTAGCCTGCATCGGTTTAAAGTCTCCCTGGTGCACATCAGAGGATCCTGAGGGCTGTTGAGCTTGAGCTAATCCTGAAGATACCGCCTGATGATAAGGACCAGCCTGATGGAGCAATCCTGAAGATCGGATTGTTGAAACAATCCTGAGGATCCAGACTGCTGGAACAATCCTGAGGGTCCTCCCAGCTGCGACAATCCTGAGGATCCTGCATGTTGAAAGGGCCCAGCAGATGACGCATACGGGTATCCTTGAGATACAGATAAGTGCAATCCCGCAGACCCCAAATGCTGGAAAAATGGGGGTCCAGAGTTGTACGCCGTGGTCGGCTCTGGATGCACCAATCCTGGGGATCCTGGAGGAGTGAAATCCAGAGATCTCGGGATTAGTGGTGTGAATTTTTCCGCCGGCTTCTTGGCTTTCTTGAAATCTTCTAGTTCCCTCACGAGCATCTGGTTGGTCTTGTTCTGGCGATCCATCTGTTTCTGTAACCGTCTGTACAGAGACAGAAGGTCGTTGTTAGACACCATGATGGGATCCTGGGAAGATGGTTTCGATCCCGAGAACACAGGAGCAACAGTCTTCTTTTGGACGTTATCAGGCTTCTTCGGGATACCACCAGTAGGAGGAGGCATGGGGGGCCTCGCTGAGGATTCTGAGGCTGCGGCAGAAGATGAAACAATCTTGGGTTGTGAAGACATGTTGTGGATATTGAGAGTAGGGTTTCGTTTGAGAATGAATAATGATCAAAGCACCGTTTTCCCCACGGTGGGCGCCAAATTGTTTCGGTCAAAAATTGACAAAGCAACTTTTGATCAAATTAGTGCGTGAGGTGAAGTGCTTAATGATGGTGATATCGAACACAAAGATATGATTACGAGTGAAAAAAACCCTTGATTATGATAATATTCGTTTAGGTCAAGAGTTTACAACGTAATCTTTAGTCGAATCTCTTCGGTTAAAGATTATGAACTTAACTTTTGGTCGAATTACGCTTGATTATTATGATCTCCGGCACAAAAAACCCCCGGACGGTGAAAACTATCACCGTCGATATTATTAATAACAAAACCAATGATTACAAAGGTTGGAGCTGATTAGTAATCGTGAACTAACTGATACAATGAGTACTAGCTGCTAAACAAGTGAATGTGTGTGACCTATCGATTCTATCAACTCAATATATAATAAGAAGATTACAACTGTTATTCCGATTATTCCGGAAACCCTAGACTACTTCTTCAACAAGCCGTTACTGCCCACGTTGTTTGTTGACGAAGTTCAAGTAGCATTCCGTTGCAATCCACGTTCTTATAAACATATTTAACACGTGCTCTTATCTGCAAAACAGTTAGATAATATAGAACAATTGAATTAGTCAACGTACCTTCCTCAGAATAACAGCTTAAGTCAACATCCTTAAGTTAGGCTTAATTTCGAGGATAAAAATCCACACCCAACACGTTATATGAATCATTAATACACCTTACCATTAAGTCAATGACATTCTCGATCCTTATACTAGCGATATTTTTGTCCAATTAAGCAAAGTTTAGGTAAATCAAAGATTGTTAAAGATAGGATTGCAAACTAGCATAACCGAGAGCTCGGCCAAAGGTTGAACTTGATTTGATAAATCGACAATTTTTCTATTAGACTATATTATTATTAGGTATTATATTACACTTATAATACCTAATAATAATATAGTCTAATATTTTCATGGTACAAGTTTGAGTAACATAGAGGAAGATTCGAGTTTAACTCGGGAAACATAAATCTCTTGAAATTTCAAAAAGGTAAATTAAAAACATTAGAGAAAATTATACCCTCTAATAAAAAAACTCAATATTATTCTACTTGAACAAGTTAATAATAACTCAAAAAGAAGTGTATATTGTTTGTCACCACTCTATGAAATAGTTATTTTATGTTACATAGGACTTAAAAGACCTCTATAAGATTTCAAATCTAGTTCTTATAAGCGTAGAAGTTAGAACTAGACTCGTTATATATTTTGTTCTTGTTTTTAGACCGTTATATTCAATTTGGAATCAAAAGGATTTCCAACATGAAGTTTTCAATCTTTATATTTCAATTAAGTATCGGTATACACAGCAAGTGAACTTTTAAAAAGTTGACTCATCATGTGTTCAATTGAGGTGGTGTTATCATGCTTAACAGTGTAAAAATTAATTCGATTACCGGAGTTATCATTCATTTAACTAAAATATATTAAAATCAAGTTATGTCAGCTAACTAAAATACATTATTAAACTTAAGTATTCTCAACTGAAAACAAAAACAAAAGCAAAAATTAGAGCTTAAGGTTTTACTAAAGAATTGGTTGGAGCCCTTGTGTAGTAAGGACTCTACGAAAATTAAGGTATGCCATTATTTGCAACGAATACATGGTATTCTTTAGTAAAAGGCGAAAGAATAGTTCGCTTTGTATTCATTGCATGGCTGTGTGGCTTTTGAACACATATTTGATTGCTTTTTATAATAGCTTCCACCCCTTTTGGTTTTTAAGCAACCAATGTGGGACGAAACCTCAACCCCTCACTACTGGACCTCTAACAGTTGGTGAAGAACGTAACAAAATAAGTTAATATGTTTTTCTTCATTTGGCCTAACCTAAGTCTTTGATAAATTTTGTTGTAAAATAAAAAAAAGACATGCATTTTTGAAAGTGTTGTAAATGGGATTGCTAATCTTGCATTCGATTTCTTGAAATTAATGTTTGTTGTTTACAACCATGGATTCGTAATTCGTTATGTCATAAGTCTGTCTTATACAATCATAACTCAAAATAAGGTAAACCAAGCGTCTACAACTAGAAACAACCATAAAATGATTTAAATGCATAACTACTAATCCTGAATTGTCTAATGGATGCCATAACATAATTTCGAATTTAGTCAAATTGTGTTCATATGTAAGGAATGAGATATGAATCATGAATAAGTTATATATAACCTTGTATAACAAGTTGTCGTTCTTCCATCGGGGATGTCAAAAGATAACTATGGATATTAGATGAAAAAAAATAGCCAAGCGATTGAATCCCCACTTTTAGACAAAGCTTAAACTAGTTAGCTCAAACGGGTTCAAAGATATATCTAGTTTGATAATTTTGAACATATGTGAAACATTGAACTAAAAGAAATTGGTTGGAGCCCTTGGTTAGAAGGGACTCTCCAAAAATTGGGGTATGCCATTATTTACAACGAACACACGGTATTCTTTAGTAAAAGGCGAAAGAATAGTTCGCTTTGTGTTCATTGCATGGCTGCGTGATTTTGAGACATGTATCTGCTTGCTTTATATAATAACTTCGACCCCTTTTGTTTCTTTAAGTAACCAATGTGGGATAAACCCCAACCCCACACTTCAAGGCTCAAGCAAATCATAAAGCAGGCTCAAGAAGATATTCTACCAGTTAACAAATTGTTTTATATTTGTTCAGCCTTTGATTTGATTGCTTGGTCACACTAGTTAAGCTTTCACTCACTTCATCAAACTTTTTTTTAATCAAAATTGGGTTTATGTAACCGTGAATCAAAAAAGTGTTTATAGAAAAGAAAACATGTAGGTATGGTATATGAGGCAGTTAAGTTATGTGACCACATAATCCATAACCGTCTCAATGAACAAGTGTTTATAACGTTCTCATAGCTCGCTACTTAAAAATGTTATGCATTAAACACACCCTCTCTCTATAAATGTGCTATGTGAGAATTTGATTGAAAAGTGAAATGCACAACAAAAGCATTATGAAAAGAAAAACGGATAAATTATACATGATAGTTGTCAATAATCCTTGACTCTGTTATATGGGTTAAGTGTAAGGCAAAGGGGATATATGAGGGTTCGAACCACACATGTGGCAAAACTTTGTGGAAACCTCCGAGGGGTCCCAGTTTAATTCCAACTAGTGTATGTCAGTAATAGGGGGACTAGCCCATTGTTCTAAGATTCAAACTCAAGTAAAAAGGGGTCGTAAGTGTTATAACTTTTTAGAAGAGATACTGCTACCACCAAATGAACGACGTAAATAATATTTATGTAGTAAGAATTTTAATACACAATACACAACTAGGTAAAGCTTTGCGTGGAGAACATAAAGGTGTGTTGGTGGGTCATGGAAAGTCTTTGATGACAATCCTTTGGGTTATTGAGTAAAGCATTCTTTTTTGTTGGGTCATTTTCTTTTAGTCTTGACTGTACAAGCGATTAGCTCGTGTGTCCATATTGACGTGTCACGTTGAATTAGACCTAGTAGGTACGTCTCATTTTGGATATACAAAGCAAGAATTCGTTTTGAGAAAAAAACTTTTATTTTGTTATACATTCTTTACTAACCTTAAAAATGTCACGAAACATATTTTTTAAAGCACTAATTAAACTCTTTATTTGAGAAACGGTTAATATGTTTTTCACAACCAAGTTAATGATATATGCAATACATTGACTATGAGAAAACCTCCCGTCACAAATCAGTTCGTATTATAATTTAAAATTTTGAACCACGTTTATATTATTTGAGTTGTTATCAAAAGATACTGAATATATATTGGCTTGTAACAAATGTATTACACAATCATGGGCGGACCTTAGTCGGGGCGGCAAGGGGTTATGGTCCACTTGGTTTTGGGTTCTGTAGTATGGTATATAGCTCATATCTTTGACCACTCCTATTCAAAAACCTATATTTTAAGGTCCATATTTTATATATAAGAACATGTTATTTTCTCGGGACTTACAATCTTTATTTGATTAAAAAAATGTTGCTTTAAATGTATAAACTTATGATTAATCAAAAATTTCTAACCCCTCCAATGTAAATGTTCAACTTACACCACTATACCAATCCAAAATATAAAAACGTATCCGTGTTATGTGAATATCCAAATAATCCAAACTTACGCTTCATCATTTGTCATGTATCGAGAATAACCCAATGTGAGCATTCCATATAGTTATGGATGGACTATGTCATCGGTTCTATTTGTCTAGTGTGATCTTAAACAGTCAAACTTAAAAATAAAATAATTAAATAAACGTGTCAGCATGAAGTTAGATACTAAAAGATCCAATAAACATAACACATCTAGTCCATGGACCCACTCATCGGTTTAAACGGCCGAAACTTAGGGCCTCGGTTTAGTACAACACTTACTGCACCGAGTACAACAAATTTAAGTCCATCAATAACAAAATCACTCGTTAATTCACAGCTCACAATTACCTAGCTGTCTTATTATTATTATTATTATTATTATTCATCTCTCATACACAATTACTATGCAGAGCATCCTGTACAAATCTAATTAATTCAAATTCAAACTCAGCAGTTTCCGGTCAGATCTATAATATATCCGACCCGCATTGCTCTTATCTAATTACTTCATCACTTCATAACTTGAATCATGGCCTCTTCCATTGCGGCCATTAGCGAAGAGCTTGGCGAGATTGACGGACAGATTGCTGATATTTTTCGAGCACTTTCGTAAGCACTTTATTATTATTATTATTATTATTATTATTATTATTATTATTTGAATTTTGTTATGTTGTTAGAAGTGGATTATTATATTTATAATAATAATAATGTAGATGCGTATGTCGGTATGTTAATTAGTAGAATCTAGATCTTAGGGTTAACAGGATTGGGATAATAGAGACAGTTAGATGTTTAATTCGATGCGCCTGAGCTTGCGGAAAATAAAGCGAATGCTCTTTAGAGCATGATGTGTGGGATTGAGTTTGAAAACAACTTATTGGCGTATTGCTTTTTTCAAAAAAACAATAAGTTAAAAAAGTGTTTGGCAAAAGCCACAAATCCTGGCTTTTTGATGCAACCGATAAGTCAATAAGCCGAAACGATAAGTAATAAAAGAGAGATAATTCTCAAATAAGTAGAAATGTTATTGAATTCTCAATGCTGTAACGAGATTTCTAAATTTGGCAAACCTTTTTCGAAATTACAAAACAAAAGTCGAAAGATGAAATTTGGAGAGGTTAGAATGTTGTGAAACTTGGGGAAGAACTCTCCTCTGGTGGAATTGAGTGCCTAAATGGGCCTGGCAGCTTTTCCACAGGTCCGGCTCGTCGAGACCTTTCCGTTGACTGGTAATAGGCCCCGTAGTTCCGATCGTAGCTCAAGTTATGCCTTTTTTTTAAGTTTGGGCCCTTTCAGCCCTGTCAAGCTGGTCCATGTAAGAGTCTACTAACTCTTGGATGAGCTCCTCATCATTTAGTTTGATGAGTTAATTATAACCATCTATTGTGTGTTAGAAGTTTATGCTGTAATGCATAATGTTTAGATAGACAAAAGTAGAATTGTTGGTTATTAGAATAATGTTGTTGTGTTTTTCATTAAGCTTAAAACTTTTAAATGTGAAAATTGTGAATCAATTTTGACACAGAAATGGATTTCAAAAGTTTGAGAAGATCAAAGATGCAAGCAGGCAGAGTAGGCAGTTGGAAGAACTCACTGGAAAGATGCGCGAATGTAAAAGGTAACTTTTGATTATTTGATAAGTTACCATTATCTCTGTTACTTAACTACATACTTTGAAGAGTACATGATTTTTTAGTCTGCACTAATGTACATGATTTTTGTATCCAGGCTTATTAAAGAGTTTGATAGAGAAGTCAAGGAATTAGAACAAACAGTTGATCCTGATACCAGCAAGATACTGAATGAGAAAAAACAATCAATGGTGCAGTTTCATTTCAAATATCGTTTGTGCTACAATACACATGAGTGAATTGTTCTATATATGATTAACATATTCCACTTTTATCCAGGTCAAAGAGTTGAATTCATACGTTGCACTGAAAAAACAGTAAGTCCTAAAGTCTTCATGTGCACATTACTTAACATCATGATTCATTTGTGTTTTGTTGGATGATCTAGATATGCAACCAACATTCAAAATAAATGTGTCGATCTCTTTGGTGGGCCCGCTGAAGGGTTTGAAGAAGATAACGGCTTGCAAGCCTCATGTAAGAACCTGGTACCAATTTAATCAGCAATTATATTTATATTTTATCTCATCTCGCCACTTACCAGTAACACTTAAGCGATTATTTTAATATTTTAGCTATGACAAATCAGCAACTAATGGACCATGGTCATCAAATGATGGATGAAACTGACCAAGTTATTGAACGGTCAAAAAAGGTTAGTATCTTGTAGAAACAATATATTAATGCAATAATATCCATGTCACGTTTTGTTTATAGTTATGTTAATTTTATACTCTTGACATGTTTTTAACAGGTGGTTCATGAGACAATAAATGTAGGAACCGAGACTGCAGCAGCACTCAAAGCACAAGTATGTTATATTGTTATGATGTTATCTTACATTCTTACCGTGTTGAATCGTTTGTTTTTCAAAACATATGGAAAATAATATAATTGGCCATTTTCAGACAGAGCAAATGAGTAGAATTGTTAATGAACTTGATTCAATCCATTTTTCCATCAAGAAAGCTTCTCAATTAGTGAAGGAAATTGGTAGGCAGGTCAATCTCTAAACTATACACAACCTTATTTATTATTATTTTTTAATTTATTCTATTTTTTGTTCATTCTAGTTGCTCACTTAAACTTGCTGTGTAGGTTGCAACTGATCGATGCATCATGGCTTTGCTCTTCCTTATTGTGGTTGGTGTAATATCTATTATTATTGTGAAGGTACATTCCTACTTCTAATATCTTAATTTTCGTCATTGCACAATAACTAAATAAATAATATTTAAGACATAATGATTAATTTTTATCTAATGCTATGCTCTCTAAATTGCAGCTTGTTCATCCAAACAACAAAGACATTCGCGATATTTCTGGATTAGCCCCTCGTGCAAACAGAAGACTTTTATGGATCGTTGATTAACGGTATCAAAAGCATAAGTTCACATCTAAATGGACTTATTCAGGTAAAACTCCATTTGATTACAAGGAAACAGACTGCAAAACATGTGATTTTTTGCATATTTCACCGACCAATATTTGTTTTCTGTTAGCAAGTTTTTGTTTGAGAAAGTTGTCGCCTTTTTGGATCGCGAGAGATTGTATAAATGAAAAACGTAAAAGACATTGTACACGTGTTGTGTACCATTGCTGTTTGAGTGCATGAGTGAGAAACGAAAGTACTACCTTAATTACTGTGTGGATGTCTTGTCAGTACTGTTGTACCAAGTGAGCGATATGTATAAACGGATCATGTATAAGAGCGTGTATCCACTGCCTCAATTTTATTTTATTTTTGTATGTCCATTTAGTATGCATTGTCAGTTCTTGAAGTGTTTTAGCAATCTAGTCTGTTATTGCAAGCCATCTGATTAAACAATAAGAACATTCACATCCGAATTGGTAAATCATGCCTTCCAGATTAACCGCTTCATCCGATTCTTTATACTTTTCCTTATTTTAAATTATAAGGATTACAAAGGATTTCTTACATTTAACAATCAATGTTCATCCATTATAACTTTTTTGTCAATGGAAGACGCAAAAAGAATGGTAAAAGTTGATTTAAAGGGCATTATTTAATTGAATAGAGGTAAATACGTAGAATAGTATGCGGGTTTTGTTTCTTAATTTGTTTTAGTTGATAAGATATATGCGTTTTTTAGTTAATTGTTAAGGATATGAGTAAGAACTTGGATATGAATGCTCTAAGAAGAATATGTGATATAGAAGAGTTTTTTTTTCTTTTCTTTTTGGAATTAATTAGGGTTGTTTTAATGTACCCTACCTCCCTTTTAGTAGTATTCTTCCAATTTCATAATATTAGAGTAAAAGGACAACACAATCCTTTTGTTTTGGAGTTTGATGAAAATTTAGAGGGGATATGTTTAGACAAATGCATGTTCCACTCTTATGAATCTAGTGTATGGATATGCGCATGTGGCCCAATCACTATCATAACTATAGTTTTGTTATTATTTGTCTACCGGGCCCTATGGCAAACCGATCACTTTAACGTGGAGCATACTCTAATGTAATGTAGAGTGCACAAATCGGGTTTTTCAAATACCCGAGTTCGGGTATGAAATGGGTTTGGGTATGAAATCGGGTTCGGGTGTGAGCGGGTATTGGAAAATCGGGTATTGGCAATATCTGGGTGAGGTTTGGGTCCAAGTATTGTCTCTAAAAACCATACCCTATGTATCGGGTCAAGTATAGAACTGGGTATTTGAATACCCTATTTCCGGGTATTAAAAAAAAACCCTAATATTGGGTTTTTTCGCATTTTTTTCCAGGTATAGATTGGAATTTTATGGAGTTGCACTTTTTAGAGGTATTTTTCAGATACTTTTCAGGTATAGATCGGGTATTTGAAAAAACCGGTTTCAGGTATTGGAAAAACCCGGTTCCGGGTATGAAACCAGTTCCGGTTTCGGGTATTACCGGTACAAATAGGTCCGGTTCGGGTATGAGTTCGGGTATTAAAAACCCGAGTATAATAAAAACTGGTTCTGGGTTTTTTTCGAATCCAGTTTCAAGTTCAAGTTTTTCTATCATCTCTACTCTAATGAGTGAACCACACAAATGTCCATAACTTGATCATAATTATAAACCATTAAAGATATGGTTTTTTGGTTGAAATCATTTATGGATTTAGTACACGTTTGCATATTTATGAAAAGTGTTTCGATTCGGGTGTGAACTTTCAATTAATAAAAATTAAGCTATTTTGATAATCGTTTCGAACTAAGTTTTACATCAATCTCGTATCCTCATTCCGATCAAATGCTCTAATACGTTAGCTCGAAATTCAGAACAAAATATAACGTCGTTAAGTCCTATTTAACGGAGAACCACTGGGGGCCAACTTTTTTAATAATTGGGACCACAGTGGCTATAAACTAACTTGAGGTTATTATCGGCCAATATAATTTTTTAAAGGTTATTAAATCTAATAAACCTTAATCAAAAGCTTCACTTTGAATTGAAAAAAGTTCAGAAGTAAACCACATAAGCTACAAAAAAAATAACAAACAAACACTTTATTCTTACAATGAAAGTATTAAAGGTTAATCAATGCGATGAAAAATTCGTTACATGTAAAATATTATATGTTTTTGCTAGTTTAATTAAAAAGTTATAAAATAATATATATTCTTTTTATAAAAGGAGCCAGATTTTAAATATTTATTGTTATTAAATTAGTGAACACCACGATGGGAACCGACAGTCCGAAAGCAAGGAGAAGTTGAAGTTGCAAAAGTACGATACACATTTTGTGAAAGTCATCTGTTACTTTAGAGGCGGAAATGCGTATACCGTGTGGACCGCACCTGTTTCTTTCTACTGATTGTTTTTATCGAAATTTTAAATTACACTCCGCATCATTTTAACTATATTCTTATGCTTATTTACAGTCTATTATAAATTAATTAGTTTATTAAAACAAATAATTTTAGCTTTTGAATAATTAAAATGGAAACTATTATCCAACCAAAAAATACAATAGCAATTGCACTATTAGACGCGCACGCTCTTGTTCATGGTAATAATATTTACGAAACCGACATGATGCACAAATAAACAAATAGGTTTTTGTGTTAGATGTACAAACCGACTAAGAATGAAAAACGGATATTAGGGTTTGGTAGTGTGTATGAGATTAGTTTAATATTATTTGAGTATGAGTCTAATATGATATTAAGTGATACAACCAGAAATGCATATTGGTTTATTTGAACCATAGTGGTACATTTTCTTTTAACTTTTATTTTATTATATTTTTTTTCTATGGTAATACAATAATAATAAGAAAAACCATTCATTTGTATGAATAAAATTAGATTTCTTGAATAATAAAATTATATTAAAAATAAAATCCAAGTAACGACATACTAGTGGGCATACTCTATACCCGATGGTAATTACCTACAAAAGTCCAACGAGTATTAGGCCAAATACGAACACAATTTTTCAACAGGTATCGACTGAGATCAATACCGCGCGTCTTATCTTGAATCTATGACCAAAACACGTAACCACGCCTGCAATAATTGAACATATAAACATGCGTGTACTATATATAGCATTTAACAACCTCATTTTCTGTTCAACTCTACAAGAAATTTGTCCATTTCTTCTATTTATAGCGAAATACATATGTAGAAATGAATAATAATAATAATAATAATAATAATAATAATTATACCAATTGCAAGAACCGTGTCATTCTAGTTGACTAAATCACACATGCGTCAATGTCACGTTAAATAATAAACTTTCTTGACCAATCATCTCCACCGCCCATCACCTTCATTTACACCTCTTATTAATCTCTTCAACATTCATAATCTTTTTTTTCAAACTCCAAAATTTCACCAATTTTGGTGTTTTCATTATTCATTCAACATCTCAATGATGAAATGTTTTAGCATATTTCATTCCAAAAAATGTTCACCACAACCAAAAGATAATAATAATAATAATAATTCATCAAGAGACCGAAAGCCGAAACCGGAAACCGGGTTAGTCAACAAGTCAACAGGCTCAGTCTACCCAAGAAGAACTCATGAAGTGTTCAACAAAAAAGAAAACAATTTGAAGAAGTTTTCATTGTCAGAGCTTAGAGATGCCACCACTAATTTTAATAAGCTTTTAAAGATTGGTGAAGGTGGATTTGGGAGTGTTTATAAAGCAAGAATTAGACTTTGTGAAAGTCAAACTGATCCTATTGTGGTTGCCATTAAAAGGCTTAAGAGGCAAAGCATGCAGGTAACTACAACATCTTTTGAATTTATTTATTTATTTTTAAAATTATTCTGTGTATTTTTTGTTTGTTTTATAGAATTGTTCTAGATAAATAGTGTCACATCATGTGTATATTAAGTTTGAAGAAAAACTTTCACTTAGTTTTGACATTCAAAGATATAAATATTGGACAATGTTTAGTTTCACATAGAGAAAAAAATGTCGTGCTTTTTAGTATAATTATAAAGATTGAGATAGAGATGCTGCTGGGAATGCTCTAAATCTAGTTATACTACGGCAAGATCACCACAAATTTATGAACTTATAACCCTACCATTTTCATTGTGAATTTGATTAATTTATGGTGTTTTTGTTATATATGTATAGGGGCATAAAGAATGGCAAACAGAACTTCAGTTTCTTGGGGTAGCAGATCACCCAAACCTTGTAAAACTTTTGGGATATTGCTCGGTTGATGGCGAACGGATGCAAAGATTGCTAGTGTACGAATACATGCCAAACAAAAGCTTAGAAGTTCATCTTTTTAACACGAATTTACCACCGATTCCATGGAAAACAAGGTTGCGGATCCTTCTCGGTGCGGCCGAGGGGTTGGATTATCTACACCAAGGGTTGGAAATCCAGGTATATATTGTTAGATGAATATTTAATCAAAGTTTGTTTTCATTTTAGAAAGGTTGTTGACTACTATATATATGTTGATATTTTGTGGTCAATGTTTGATTTTTTTAAAGGTCATATTTCGTGATTTCAAGTCATCAAATGTGTTATTGGATGAGAAATTCAACCCCAAGCTTTCTGACTTTGGTCTTGCTAGAGAAGGCCCTCAAGGGGACAAATCTCATGTATCTACAAAGGTAAGTAATTATATAAAAAAAACTATATGATTGTTTTTATATATCTTTGTGCTTTATAAATATGCAAAGGAAAATCAATACATAAAAAAAACTTGTTATAAAAGCTAGTTGTAAAAAACCTTCACAAATTAATTTCTAACACATTTTTATTTAACGAAAACTTGACACGTGTCTTGCAGAATAAGTATGTTTTCTTATCGTGTCATCATATTTTATGCGGATTACTGACTTTATGCACATAAAGCACAAACCAATGGGAGTTAGACATGTGTCGAGCTACCATTAATAAAAATTACATGTATTTGAAACATTATGTTAAAGATTTATAATAGTTGGGGTGAAGCTGTCTCTAAAATAATAACGGGTGTTACTAATGTGTACAGCCCGTCGGGACATATGGATACGCTGCCCCGGAATACACTGAAAAGGGCCATCTTAAATCTAAGAGTGACGTATGGAGTTTTGGAGTTGTGGTGTTCGAGATTCTAACAGGTAGGCGGGCTGTGGATAGAAGCCTACCAAAATCCCAACAGAAACTTATAGAATGGGTGAAAGAATACCCTGCTGATAGTAGGAATTTTTGTATGATTATGGATAGACGATTAAACAACCAATATTCACTTGATGTTGCCCGAAACATTGCAAAACTAGGTATTAGTTGCCTTTGCAAGAACCCTGATGACCGACCGACAATGAGCCAGGTTGTTGAGGGCTTGAGAGACGCGATTGGCAAGTCTGAAACTTGATTTGTGTATGGGAATTGGAACAAATTAATGTTTTTGTCATATGGATGATACACATCTTAATAACTATATTAGATAATACCAGTTGGAATTTATTGTAATTATATATGTATACCATAATTAGGAGAATTAGTATATCTCTATAGTAGTTGATTAATAATACATACAACTTACAATGTTTTCATCATAATATATATCGGTGATGGTCTCCTTATTCAGTTTCTTGAATGAATCGGATAAAGGAAAATTAGTAAGTCATGTAAATACCACTTTGATTTAATCATTTATTATATGTATATATAAAAGTTTCTTAAGGTTCGACATGTAAGTGTTTTTCTTTTTAAAAATTAAACTGTAGGATTTCGGATAACATGTTACTAAACCAGAGAGTTATGTTTAAACTGAGTTGGGAATTCGTGACAAATATAAGTTTCATAGGTAATCAAGGAAGAAAATGCACTATTTGGCTATGTCATTGTAATTTCACCCTTAACCATGGACTTGAATTTTGGCCTAATTACAAATAAGTCCCCTTACGTTATAAATGCTCAACTTTGATCCGAAATTTAACGGGCGTTACACTTCTACGAGATGTTTACCTGTCAACATGTACGTCTATTCACTAGCATATCGAGACTCGTAAAAAGCTGGTGTCTCCACGATGTATGACCGATGTACGACAGATATTGTCCGATGTATATGCTATGCTAATACCAACGTATGTTACGCCGACTACAACTCTGTGTTGGATCTCGTTTTGCTTATTTGTTTTATTTAGTGTTATGTATTAGATGGTTCTATCATGTAATATTCGTTTAGCTTCTATTCAACTATTTGTACGTACTGGGCCAGAGGCCACTTGCTTGTAAATGCCCATTAGGTCGGCCCATCAGGCCCATGTAATGAAAACCTAGGTGCATGGGTACAAATAGTTTACTATTTATCAATGCATCACACCTTTCTTGGCACTTTCTCTCTCTACGGTTTTGCTACATTTGATCCAAGTTCCGAGTGATACTAGCGATTTCCGCTCACTAGTGTCACAAATTGATTCGAACAAGTTGTTAGATCCATTTTGGGAACCTACACTCTGTAAAACCCTAATTTTTGTTTTTAATTTGTGCATAATCACACAAATAAACGAACTTGAACACGTTAACAAAGACATTTTCATGTTCACTTGACTTCGTAAAATATATATGTAATTAAGTTCTTGCTAGTTTATGTTCATTGTGACAAAAGTAAGTCTATCATTCAGGCCCACTCCCCTTTTAGGGCCCATGGATTTTTAAAACATTTTTATAAATGTATATATTTTAGGCCCATATTCCACCTCATACAAAACAAAGTAACGTAGCAGGCCCCAGGGTTTGAAATTGAACGTAACAGCGAGTCAGACCATCGAACTTCCAAGACATTCAGACAATCCGACGGGTGGCTATCGGCTGACGAGGGTTTGGCAGTAATGATTTAACGATTGGCGGCTGCTATATACATGTTATCTATCAACTTAATAACACAAAGCACTAATTCACTAAATAATATCAAAGCAGCATGCGTAAAGTTATTTCCAGGCCTTTACTTTACTTTAATAAAGTTTTTGTGGTTAAAATTTAAATTTTAGTTAATATTTGTTTTTTTTTTTTTTAAGATTATGCCTTCTAAGTCTAATCACGCAGTCAAAAACGTAAAAAGAGAAAATCTGAAGATTAGTTAAGAAACACGTAATCGAGAAGAATGCGACATACATTATTTTTGAAAACACCTCAAGTTCTATTATTAAAGAAAAAGATATTCATGCTTCTAAAAATGCTAATAGAAAATCGTGATTCGTTTAAGCATTTCAGTTAAATCATTTTGGGGAAAAAAAACTTTTGCTTTGTATATTAGGGCCTTTTTGGCCTTTAATTTTTTTTGTATTTTTGGAGACGGCCCTGCTATCATTGTTTCACTTATGTTTGTTAATCAAGAAGATAAACGAACAAACACAAATATGAACAACATTGACAAATTAAAAACTAATGAACACAACAAAAGTAATAAAGAGTAAATTATCGGAATAAAACAGTAGTTGTCTATGATATATTACAAGATGGATAAAATAAAAATACCAATATATTCACCTTAATTATAAGTTTTATAAACATGATCACATACTATTGATTTCCTTACACTAAATAATATTGTGTCTTGTGAAAGTGAAACTACATTTACACTCCCATCAATTAATAATATCTACACCATCACAGCCTCCTTATGATCACCCTTCATACTTCTCTTCTTCTGATCAACAAACCGAACATACAAATCCGTCCTACTCGAATCACTCTCCGGCAACCTCGCCCGCCCGCCTTCCGACATACTCCTCACAAAATTCAACAACTCCCGCCAATTCTCCTGGTCAAACAACCGCTTATTCATCCTCAAAAACGTGAACGCGCACAACCCATTACCCGAATCTGACCGACTCGTCTCTTGAACTTGCCTATAAGCCCCACCATCATATCTTTCCAATGCATTCTCTCCTGCCAGCTCAACTTCAGCAGCTTTGACCGCCAGCTTGACCTGTTTGACCAGTCCTTCAGGCGAACACCCTGAATGTGATCAAATAAATTGATTATGAAAGAGCAAATCACGCTTACATATAATTTGTATTTAATAATATTCCTAAATATCAGTCATTATATTATATTATATTAAGAAGCAGATTTTTCCTAAGAAGTGTAGGAAATGTGTTTTCATCGCAAGTAAAATAAAACACACTGCACAATAAACACGCTTTTCATATCCACCGTCAGATCAACATATCAAGCGCACCATATTACTTCTTACATTTCTTAGACACACCCCACTTTTTATTATAACCACACCCTATTATATCTCTCTCATTGTAATTGAACAATTAGTGGTTTTATAATATATTCAAAACGTTAATACGTACCAGCATGCTGAGGCTGCTCATTGTCTCTCATTTCCATGCACGTGAAGTTAAACACGGCGTCGTATTTAGCCAACATTTTAGCAATTGGTAAATACCCATCTGAATGTCTTGTGTTGTAATATCCTGCGGTTAACTCCGCGGCGTGTGACCGGGTTTTATAGTGCCAGTGGATTCCGGCGACTTTTGCTGAGAGTTTGGCTCCGGTTCCATTAAATATGTTATTCGCAGAGTTTAGGATTCGGTCTCCGTGTTCGAGTAGTTTACCCGAATACCATTCCATGAAGAACCGGCCGTAATCGGTGTCCCATGTACCGTCTCGCTTGAAAAAACCGGTGTCCTCCGGGAACTGATTGTAGTGGCCGGAATCGTGGGGCCCACTTTTGCCCCAGTCTCTTTGGCCCCTTGCTTCTGCTGCAGCTTCCAGTGATGATTTCATGTACTGTTGATTAACGACACGAGCACAATCGTTAATTATCAGTGTTTTCAGAACCAGACCAACCAGTTAGTTCTAGATCGGGTTATGATCTATATAATATATGTATAGCTTCATAGTAAGTACTAGTATCTAAATACAAAAGTCAACAAGTTATAAAAGTGTTTAAAAACACAAAAGTTATTATATTTTAGTTTTTTAAAATGGTTTAAAAGTTCTTTTTTAAAAATCATAAATTCTGACTTTTAAAAGTGGCTTATTGAAAAAAGTCAATAAGTTAATATGTTGTTTCAAAAAGCTAATAAGTTTAAAATACGTTTGGCAAACACAAAAGTCATTATATTTTTGTTTTTTAAAAGAATTAAAAAGTTATTTTCAAAAAGTCACAAATCTAAATTAATAGTTTTCAAACAAAATCTCAAACAAAAATGTTAATAAAATCAAGTATTATAATTATTTATTTAATATTTTTTAAATATTTATATCTTGATTGTATATTTGTATCCATGTTTTTAATGTATTAAACTGTTTTTGTTGGTTGTTAAAAAAATTTTATAGTATCATTATCTTGTGTCTATTCGACCGGTTTAATCAGGGAACCGGTGGCTATAATATAAATGGTTATTATTTAGACCACACGTGGTTTCTTAAATTCAAAAAAATTTAGGGTTACCTTATCATAACATTGGAATTCTCCTATCCCTGGAAACCTCCATGTCCCATTGCTCTCTGGATAAGATGGATACCTCAGCTCCCCACACGGACCCATGCCCACTTGGATTTCCTATATATACAAAATAATATATATATATTTTTTTTATTATTATTTTTAAACACCTTTTTATATTCTTTTAAATGAAATTGTACAAAAGTAAATAATTACCACAATAACATTTCCCAAGTAGTTCTTGAACTTTTGTTGGAAACCTCTCATGTAATCAGAATAAACTTGGATGGGTGTTCTTCCCCAGAGCACCGGCAACAAATCGCAACCTAACGATATGTATTCGGGGTTTCTACGACCTGATCTATCGGTGTACACAAGGTCCGGGTTTCGGCTGATTTCTTCAAGAACCCATGGTGGTAATGGGATGCTAAAAATATCCAAAACACAATAATATTGTTATAAACTATGAGGAAAGTTAACGTACAAATAAAATTAACATGCTAAACGTGATAATCAAGAAGAGTAATCATAAATACAAGTATAGTAATTATGTAATTATATCATAGAGTAATTACATATGATGTATTACTCTACTTGTATATATAATTATTTTATTTGATTATCATGTTTAGCATATTAATTTCATTTGTATTTGATCCAAATTCATTAACTATTACATACAAGTACGTATCTTAATTATTAAATAACTTCATATAAATGGTAATTACATTATCACTATTCTTATCAATAATTACAATAAATTGATCAGTTTTTAAAGTTAAAACATTTCGTTCACGTATTGTATACCTATGATTTCTTACACGTCTCAACTAAATATTATTATGAACAATATTAAACAAAAACAAAAATTACACAATAACGAAATTAAAAACTCTTAAGTTAATTAATTAATTAGTTAAAATGATACCTGCAAGAGTCACCAACATTGCCACCACACTGATGAAAAGACATAACAGCTTGAAGCTTTAATCCATGTTTTTGCACCATGTTCACAAGCTCAACATACCCATCCCAATTATACTTCATTGGTCCATCTTTTTCAACAAGACCCCACCAAACATCAACCATTACACCTTCAACCCCCGCACTTTTCAACGCCATCAAACTCGCATTCATCGCCTTTGGTTTGTTCAAGTGGCCACCTAAAGTCACCGTGTCAAGTGGCAACATCACATACACCGGGACCCTCGATTCGTTAGTCGTATGGTGGCTGCTGGATAAAGCATGAAACTTTTCCTTTTGTTCGTCAAACGTTACTTCAAAAGGTGACATATGTGTTGACTGGGCATCTTGTGTCACGTTTTTTATTCGCAAACGACGCGGTGTAGGCTTGATATGCGAAAAACAAACGGTACCCGGGAAATCGTCTAGAGTTTTTAGTTTCTTGATATCTTTTGAACTTATTAAAGATATAGAAGAACGAAGAGTTAAGGTCATTTTTTTGGATTTTGAAAGAAAAAGGAGAAAATAAATGTGGGAATGAATGAAGGGTGTGAAGGTGTTTTATAAAATGAAAATGGATAGAAGACAATATGTGTGGGTCCTTGTTACCGAGAAAAGTGCACAAAATATCAACATTGGTTAGGTCTATATTTTCATTTTCAGGAAACGCGTAAGCATTAATCCCGTGATATTATTTTTTTTTTAAACGATGACTTGTGTGTAAGGTTATCGTACTCATTAAATTTGAAGAGGTTATGTTGTCTCACTCTAATCATACTATGTTGGTTCAACTGGGTACACCCGAGCTTCATATTTTAACTTAATTTAATTTATTATTATTGTTTTTCTTTTCTCATTTTATGAGTTTTAGTTGTTAAATAATAATATTTGAATCAAATACAAATAACTTTTATCTTTAGAAGTGTATACATAACTAGTTAACACTAGTGTAAATGTTATTTTTTTTAATGACTAGTTTAAATGTTATTACTTTACAAATTTTGAACTAGAGTAATTACTATTACACTATTTTATTTTTTATAACATATTTACTGTAGTTTAAAACTTTAATTACTCTAGACCCTCTAGTTATTTGTGTGTTAATAGGTTAAATTTTATTTTTACTTTATCCCGCCACTATATATATCCTAATTTATTTATAGCATTAAATTAAAACCAAATTGTTGTAGTTTTCAGGCCTTATAGTTTGATTATAAATCAGTGATCGATATTTAAAAAAAAAATACAACTTCAAATAAAACTTGATAAAAAAAAGTATATGCATGTTAGACAATAAACCCTAACAATAAACTTACAATATAGCAGTCGAATTCGTTTATTCGTTCCACTTGTTTGAAATTCACATACTTATATTATCGTCAATTATTAATATTATTTTTCCTCTCCTAATATGAATAGTTCTTGGCTCCTTGTCCTCGCTTTCCCAGACTTAGTCATAAGCAGGCAACAACCGATCTGATACCTTCTGGTGATATAAAACGTGAACGTGTTCGTAGGAGGCTAGGGTGGGTAAAATGATTTGATAATACTAAAATTTCTACAATGTACAATTTACAACACGTACATCTCCGATGTACATAATACGTACACCACTAGGAGGACGAGTTTCAAAAATCAAATTTACCAGATAATGTGATCGAAACGTGCTATCTACATGTTTCATACAAAGCATGCAATATTATGAAGAGCGGTTTTTGCTAGACATGTAGCTATATAGTAATCTGACTTAGAAAAGAAAAATGCATCGGATTATTGTTATTTTTATTGTTGTTACAATTTCTTTTAATTCGTAAACATGTTATAGATATTTTTTATTTCTTCCGGTTATAGAATATTCCATGTGCATGAACGGTGGTATCTTGATTTGGGATATTTTGGAAATGGTTGTGACCTTATCTATTCAAACATGAACTACTTATTAACTAATATATAAGTTGTATTATCATGTTCAACGTGCAACCTGGGTTTGATAAAGTAAGGCGGATTAGTTAGGATCTAAGCAGTTAATGCGGAAAACTATCGGATATCGGTCGGGGACCGATATTTGAGATATCGGTTATCGTGGTGAGATATCGGTAGGATATTGGTAATTTTAATATCATGCAAAATTTATATATATAGCACTTTAACACTAACAATTTAGTATATTATCCTACTATTAACAAATTATCTTTTTACAACTTGCAAAACACTAACAATTGTATCATGTAGGAACTAGTTAAGACTCGAAACACCAACATTAAACACTAAAAGTTGAAAATTAAGACTTAAAACACAGATATCGGGAATATCGGTGATATATCGGTGAAATATCGGTCAATATCGCCGATATTATCGGTACCGGTATTCTGACCGATATTTCACATGAGGACCGATAACCGATACACCACCGAGATTAACTGCATAGGTTAGGATTCGGTTATAGGTATAAGCAAGAAGGTAGTTAAGTAGTTAACTAATTAAAATGAATCTAGGATTTGAAACATGTAGTGTGAACTGAAGTCAAAGGTTATTCCATCCCTTTTACACATTTCTTATTAACAGCTGGTAATGTTATTGTCATTCCTACGTGGACTTGTGTTGTCATTTTTGTTTTTGGTTGGTTGTTATTAATAACACCTTATCTTCTTTTCATCCAGGATCTACATCACACAAAACATGTCACCATAGTATGCATGTGTTTATATATATCTATATAAGGACTATATATATGTTAATAATATGTATATATAATATATAATACATATAAAATTGATCCAAGCCTGTATAAATTTATTACTTTTACCCAATGAAGATGAAAGTAGATTTATATAATATGTATGATACAAGTTTTATGATATTGTATAATTTTAATTTAAAATAAATAACGAATAGTCGCGGAAATAATTTATAATGAATAAATAATAATTCAAAGATATTTGAATGGCCAGAATTTGAAATATTACGTGGAAAGTTTAATTTATTTTCAAAATGTGTTACATTTTGGTCACATCATTTGTTGTCTTTTGGAAAAAAACATGACACTTTTCCGAATAAAGATCAAAATGAATTCTCACATGGTTGGCAGTCGTCTACCATGCACCATTCGTTCTAAATGACTCAGATCCACATATTATAGGCTAGAGTTTATTTGTGGCTTTCATCTGGAACAAAACTTAGGGGTCCCTTTTGACATATGTGTATAATTGAGAGGCGCGTTTTGTAAAGATTACTACGCTTTTCACTTACCCCATTTAAACGACCGATGTGTGTAGGCGTTGTTGGTTAAGTCGTTCAATGATAAGATGTGTACTGGGACTCTCAAATGCCTAAAGTTAAGGACAAGATTATATAACAGTCATCGCAAGTAAAAGAAACGAAATTCACATAGGATCAACGTCTTTTAAAATAGGTGACATAAGATTATGTTTTTATCCCATGTATAACCATTATTGAAACAATATAATTCTTTGTGAAAGAGTATTTAAATTAGCGGCTAAAATGTTTACCAGTTATCCAATTAAATCATCAATAAGGAAAACATTTAGAAGGAACTCCTTCAAAAGAAGCTTAGTTACTACTGATAATTGCATGGTGGTAGTAACAATGTTCTATTGATCATAGGGATGAGTAAAATCGATACTGGTACCAATACCGAAATCGGTACCGATTTGGTACCGAATCGGTACCAAAGTTTTGAGTTTCAGTACCGGTGCAGGACTGGTACCGGTACGGGACCTGCATTTCCCGAATTTTACCTTCAATACCGATACCGAACTGAATATTTCGGTACCGGTACCAAGAATTCGTGATTTTCGAGACCGGGGCTGGTCGATACCGATACGGTCTCGATCTCATCCCTAACTGATCACCAATGCTGTTGCTTATGCACACTTATTATTGATAGATCAACTTGTTGAACACAGATATTGTCAATAGTCTTAACTACTATTGGTTGTAGTGATCACAATTACAACTGATGATCATTTCTCATGCAACTTTCCATCAATCATACAAATCCAAAGTAATTTCCACCTATCTTTTGAAATTGATTATCCCCTTGAACTCCACCAAGGCATTGTTTCAATAACTCAATGAAATCAAAGAAGCTTAACCAAGTGTGTAGTTCTATTAAGAAGAACCTCGACGTCCGTCAAGCGAGTGTTTGGTTTTGTCGGTCCAACCTTGTTATAAGATCATACTGGATCCGACATACCAAGTATTTTGACAAAACAAGTTAAAATTTGTTTAAAATATAGTTTTTGAAGAAAATGAGATTCGGTGGCCCAAAACACACTTGTGTGTCTTAAGCGAGTGAACTCGGTTTAGTTCGATCTTGGTTCTGTCCTTGACTCGGAATAAAACCGAGGAAGGTTGCCACATATCCAATACCATAGAACTTTATTAAAATAATTTAGAAATGATGATACTCAAGTTTACATACATCATGTTAAAATAAACTGTTTAAACAAGAGTTCGGTTTCGGTTCGGTCCTTGACTCGGAATAAAACCGAGGATGGTTGCTACATACCCAATACCATAGAACTTATGAAAATGATTTGGAAACTAAAGTAATTAGAAACTAAACAACATTAGTAAGCTTGCACAAATTAAAGCATAATGTAAAGTGTTTATCAAGGACTATAATAGTCCTCCATGTAGCCTTGCCTTGTAGCACAACACTTCAACCAACCGTGACCGGAGAAGTGAAAGCCGAAGGAAACAAGGGGTGTATACTATATATATGTTGTAACATCAAGCTTTTAAGTAACAATAATTAGTTAGAAACAAAGATTAGTATTAGTTTGACCTTGAAGAGTCAAACTATAAGAACTTGAATAATGGATACTTGGATCTTAGTTTGAGAGAATTTGGAGAAGAAGGAGCAACCAAAATTGATGCATGAGGCTTGTTTTTATAGTGGAAAAAGTATGGTTTACACATAAGAGGTAACTTGAATTTCATTGGTTAAAATGGTCATGCAATGACACAATTAGTCCTTTAAGTTTGTTTTAAGTCGTTTTTAACCATAAAGAGGTGTTTTAACGTACCGAAAAGGATGTTTTCTTGATCCGACATTTGTGTAACATAAACGAAGATCAAACCCAACATTTTATTAATAACGAAGGATCCGAAAGACCAAAACGGGCCGGGTTTCCAATACAAAAACAAATATAAGTTAAACCAAAAATGACGAATGTCACAGTAAGATTGATGATTATGTAACCTATCTTAATGAAGCTGATTTTGATTTAGGAAAGACTATAGATCCAACCTCTTATACTTAATGAAGCCATTAGTAGTGTCATGCCTTTTAAATGAAATCAAGTAATGACTGATGATTTTGACTCCATAAATCATAATGAGATTCGGGAATTGGTTAAGTTATCCAATGGTATAAAACCTGTAAGATGTAAATGGGTTTACAAATGCAAAAATTGGTATAAAATAACCAATATTTTGAAAGTAGTTGACTATTATGATTATGACTTTACTAAATGCAAAAATGATAAGAATTTAAGTTGGGATACATTTTATGCAAGAGGACAGATTAATTTTATGGAGGAGTCATACGCAATGGTTAACAACAACCTTCATAAACAATGCAACGTGCCATGGGATGTTAATAAAATCTTATAAGTGGACTCAAAATTTTTTTAACTCCATAAACCATTGAAGATTTACTTTAATAACTCAATTGCATTAGTTTCTCGATTAGTAACAGTTCAAGTGGCATTGAATTATATATTGATACAAAGTACTTGTTCGTAATCACACGTAAACAAATAGAGGAAAATAACCTTTGTATCGAATACATTAACACTAATGATATGATATGATAACTAAAGGTCTCTCACCTACAAATTTCCGAGAACTTATAATGAGGATGGGTCTTAGTAGAGACCTTGTATAATAGTATATAGTAAGTATCAATTATTATGATTTCCTCAAATGTTTTATTTTGTCTATATAACATATGTGCGCACTTAATGATCTAAGGTTTATTTTAGTCATTTTTGTTTTTTATGATTATATGTTTTGTATTGGGACTTTAGTATGACTTTTGGGGGTTTCGAATTGATTAAAATTATCTGCTATAGTTTCAACATGAAACCTGTTAAGTGTTTTAAACTTGTCCAAACTAACTTAATACTCGTCATAAATGATCACTCGACGAAGTAGGAGCATGTTAAACTTCTACATAATTATGGCCTAATTGATAATTTAATTTAGCTTATCCAATTTGGTATTATTATTCTTATATAAGTCATTATTTGATGGGAATAATAACATAAGTAAGAATGTGTAATGTTGCCCTTTGGGTGTCCGTAATAAGAGGAAGAGTCTTATAAACACCTTAAGAGACACCACAAGAACAACATAACGGGAATTATGGATTCACTTTGAACACTATGATTTCATCATCATCTTCATCAATGATTACGTGCCTCATAGGTAAGTCTTATTGTATTTTGAGGTTTTATTATGTTATGGATTGAATAAACATGATTAGAGTTCCATTTGTTTGACCCATGTTTAAAGATATAATCAACCTATGAGAGTACATTTTTTTTAATGACCAACAAACATAGAATGTCTAGGTATTCCGTATGGGGTGACCAAATGGCTAAAGGTCACCGCTAGCTGTCCCAACCCAGCCATACAGAGCCCTTAAGCGCCTATCTCCAGTTTCGAGAAAAACCCACCCGCCCGAAGGCCCACTGGTTGTAAAACCTGGATGTCATCAGGATTGAACTGAAGATCACAAAGATCTCAGTCTTCCTTTATTGAGCCACCCATGCCCCTTCAAAATGTTGTAAGTGAGAATTGAACTTGAGTCTTCACTGAAAAACTAAAACTCCCTATCACTACACCACGTTGTGACATCGCCCATAGGCAAAAGTAAATGCACCCATGGCAATCTTTTCACACTACACTTTTGGTGACAGACAATATTTCATTTCTTAATCTCGTTAAACGCTTCCAAAAAGTTTCGAATTAATAAAAAATGGTCCCCTAAACCGGCACCTACATTTGAGACTTGCTTTTTGAACTTGAGGTTATCTCACGGAGGAGACGTAAATACACTCCAATCCATACAACTAGTTATCGTCTAATAAAATCTGATTGTAAACAAACAACTAGTTTGGAGTAGAATCATACTTGACAGAGAGAGTCTAAAAGCTATGAATATGGATTTGCTTGCAAAATGGTTGACTCGTTAAAAAATTGGTAATAGTTCTCTTTGGGTTGACGTTATTTCTGCAATGCATAGGGGGGACACATAAATGGGAATCGATTCCAGTTAAGAATTCTTTAAGTCGTGTTTGGAAACAAATTGGTGGAGTAAATAATGATGAAGACAATGAAATGAGCAATATTTTAGTGAGGTTAAAACCTCAGATCGGAAAAAATCGAAAAAGGAGACAAAACACTTTTTGGATTGATTGTTGGGTAGGAGAACTTCCTTTAAAAAATCTTTTTCTTCACTTTTTAGCTTTAGAAAAACAAAAGGATGTGCTAGTTATTGACTGTTATGATCAAAGTGATAACGGTTGGGAACTTGAAATGTGGATTATCAGGTTCAAAACTTTACTTTTTGACTCAACTGGAAGAGAAAAGAAGCGAAAAAACGTGCTTGGAGTGGGAAAAATGAATCCGATTCAACTTCATGAAAATTTTAATTTATAAAGTTGTATGTTTTGATTTTGTTTTCTGTTTATGCTTTTATTTGTTTTTAAGCTACTTCTATCTTGTAAGTGGTCCCTCTTTTGGTTTAAATAAAATTCGCCTTTCAAAAAAAACAAAAAAACTAATGTGTTATGTGAGTGTGTTATTACATAATAAATCAGTAAGATTTCATTATTACATTAAATGAAGACCTTTATCTGCAAATATAGCTATCAATTTATTACACTAATAGTTCAATTTACCTGAAGTTTTCATAGTAACATGAGACTGTAACCATTGAATCAACTCAAAAATACAAGTACTTACATATGATATGGGATATGCTAATGCAACCTAGATCTTGAATCTTTGAAGCATCAAACTTCAAACTTTTTTAAATTCAAATAATTCGAATATTCGTTAAACAGCCTATACAAGCCGATGCTAAATTGCATTATTGATTAAAGTTGGATGAAAACAAACCAAAATATCTCGAGTACTTTGTAACTATTTGAATAAGAAAAGGTCAAAACTCATTTAAAGAAGCGAAATATCATCTACATGTAGATATTTGTATGCCAGTCACCAACAACATTACTCTTTTTTGCAAGCATAAGATTTCAATTTCGATTTGAATATGAACCTTTAGATTTTCCCCATTTTTATATGTTTATATATAATAAATTAATAATCAAGCAAAGATCTTGTTGATCTTCACAAAATCGAGTTTTCTATGTTGTCACTAAGGCTGTAATTAGATGTTCAAATAAAAAATAAATAAAAAATTGAGTTCCAGAACCAAACCGGTATTAAAAGAGGGTTGATAGAAACCAGTTAGAAACTAACCCAACCCGTAAGGGTTAAGATCTGACTCTAACCCTATACATTGAAACCGGTTCCAGCCCTGTGCACTACTAAGTCCTGGGCCTCCTTAACCGGTAAACCCAATCAAGTGATCTTTTTAACCTATTTCCAAATTCCAACCCAACCAGCTTTGACTTATTTTGACCCAACCCGTAACCGGTTTGCGGAAAAAGCCCAAAATATACACCTCTGACACACACGTTTTACAAGGATCGAGTATGACCCGACTACTCTAGGTTAAATTCTAGCTTGCACGTGCTTTTGTAGATGTAAAAACATATTCTTGTTGCATGTTAAAACCAATATCTACACACCATTTGCAGCTCTGTTCTAAACTTATTCCCTTCATTAAACACTCACCTCACTCCTATACCAAAACCAAAAACCCCAAAACAGCACCAAAAGTTTTGTACATGCTTCAAAAAACGACAGTTTTTTTTCTAAACATAAACAGTAACATCAATAACCTACTTATGATGATGATGATGTTGAAGCTTCTGATGATCGATCAACAACTCTCATAGGCTTCCATCCTGCTTCTTCTTTAGGCTGACGCAATGCTACGAAATGAAGAGCCGGACTACGTACCTGATAAATGCAACATGTCCATGGGTACGAGTCGGGTGCAGACCAAATCTGTTGTTCTTCGAATGTGGTTTCTTCAGCAATTGATTCAGCCATGCAGTACGCAGCATCGGGTTCCGGCTCATTAAAACCGGATATAGCCACACAACCACCAGACACATAACCCTCGGGTGCACGCGGTCTCCATATTGATACCGGGTTCGTGTAATCCTCAGCACAGTTTCTCCAAACCTGCATCATAATAAGAGTGCAAACAGAGTCCATAAAACAGCATCGAACTTTCTGTTGCAAGAATATGTGAAAAGTTATAAGTTCTAACCAAATCATATCCCACTGGAAGTGCGAAGAGTCTATCTGTGTTTTGATACACTGCAGCAACATTTGGAGGATGTATTCCGATACGCGCTATATCACCTACTGATATATAGCTGAAAATGCATTTGTATGTGATTAGTTTAGATATATACCAGAATCTTAACAAAGATATGCTGAAACTTCAAAACTATAAAGAATCTATGAGAATCCTATGTGATTTAAGAAAACTTAATTGGCTAAAAGAACAAAACTTATGTTTTCCCAAAAGCAGCTTTTTGAATATATAAAACTTATGTTAATTGGGCTTGAAATTCTTGAGCTGAAAAAAAAATGGCCAAAAATAATGAATTTTGGCGTAAAACTTAGGATTAAATCTTTTGTTAATTATTAATTAATTGATTATTATACATTTGGGCTAAAATATTTGGATTACACTACTTACTAAATTCTTATAAATAACTTAAAAGTTCAAAAATCAATGCATTATATCTATGAATTCAGTTCGATTTTGGTTTTTTCAATTTTAGTTACATGCAAAACTGAAACTGAACCGACAGTTCGGTTTTTATGGAAACATAAATCCAACCGTCGGTTTTTTTTGTGGGTTTGGTTATTTTGGTTACGGATGAGTTTTTACGGTTTCATGCCCACCCCTACAAAACAGTAGTTGACCAAGTTTATTTTTTGACATTTCTTTTATAAAATTTTAATTTGTGCCAACAGAAACTGTTCTTAGAAAGATCAGATTTAAAAGATACCCGTCTGGGCAGATTGGGCGCCAGATACTGCAGATGATTGTATCTTCAACAACCTGACAACAAAGCGGGATAGAGAGTGATTAATGTGACACCTTGACAAACAAACTGAAATTAGAACGGTTGAAATTGTTACAGTTTTTTTGGATAATGTGTGACGGCTTTTCAATTCTTGTTCACTGGTCCAGACTTTTGTAAAGTTGATTGCGTGTTTAACAAAACTTCCTGTATCAGAAGTGGACCTAGGGGACAAGAAATCTCTTGACTTTATGATGGACTTGTTTTGGTTACGTGAATTCCTCCAATCGGTCTCGTTCCAAGCAAACGACACATGTTTTTGACTAGAAGGGACCTGCACATAAAATGGGTCCTACTATATTATACTTGAATCAGGAATGCTAAATTGCCACATATGATTTTATCTATTTACCTTGAGCGTTAGGCTTTTTAAGCTAGACTGATAAGATCTCCACATTTTACGCACTGCTAAACATATTTTAACAGCTTGTGGCTCACTTCCATCAGATTCTTCTTCAGTGTTACATTTGATGACTCTAACAAAGCTTTCTGATTTTTTGAATTTTATTAGATGGAGGATTAGATGAGACGGTTTTGGATTACCAGCTTTTGCTAACTCAAGTGCCATGAGATCTTCCCATGGCACGTCCCACATGATTTTACATGGTTTTTTATCCATCTTTTCAGGAGCCAAACACTGTCCATGCAGAATACAAGTTTTATAAAGTTTACTGGGTTTTAGATATGGAAAACAAGCAATTGAAATTAGATGAATTAACACTTAGAAGTACCTGAAGCAACATGACTCGTTTGCTAGTTACCAAAACAATCCTGTGATATGGAACAATGAAATGGTCTTCATATAGATCAGACCATGCAAACTTTGATGGCTCCTTGAATATGTCAGTGCATCCAAACCGCCGACTGGCTTCTGCGAGATACAGTATCATCTGTAAAGGAAAATATAAATAAATTATTTTTTTTATGGAAACATATATGTACAGTCTGAAATTGTTAAAAGAAAGGAACCTACTGCCAATGTCACGAATGATCAAACACGAACAACTAACCTATAGGGGTTTTCTTGTTTGTGTTTGTTTGTTAAGAAAATGAACGTGTTCGTCTATATTCATTAGTTAACAGTATAAACGAACGGTTCACGAAAGTAATCAAACGATCGTAAGTGATGTTACTGAATATAGATGAACGTACATAAATGTGGTAAAACCAAATTAAAGTAAATGGGAAAAACAATGTGTTGTGCCTAAATTGTAATGAGCCTAAAAAATTTAAATGAGTATACTAACAAACGCAAACAAACTTAAAACAAAGGTAAACTGATGAACACAAACGGATGACATAAACGGACATTCACCAACATAAATGAACGAACGAGACACGTGTTCAAAAAATATTGTTCATGTTCATTAGTTTTTTTAGATAAGAACGGTTCAATGAACATTCGGTTTGTTTACAGGCCTAGGGATTAGGACTCAGTGGGGCCAGAAATAGAAGTAATAACTTAGTCCACCTAATACTTATTTAAGTTTTCATTATTTTTCTTGTTGATAGAATGCTGTCCGTAGGGAATAAACTTCATTGCTATCAACTATTCAGAATACTGCCTTTGTGGGAGGGAAGTAAATATTTGTGATTTATAAATACGTAATCAAGTTAACTAGAAATATTTGAACTATGGTTATAATAATAATACCTGTCCAACTGCCTCTGTTTCAGAATATTCTCTAAGGACATTGTCTGCACGAATGGCGCGTGGATTTCTGATCCTTTGTATGATAGTCTTGTTGTTAATAACCTCTAAGCACCTTGAAAAACTGGCACCGATTCCGTCAACAGTCAGTGAGAAGAAATCCAGTGCACCACTAACTGGTTGTACCACAAATCCCAGGCAGGCCCGCCCAAGCCCGTGAGCAAGCCCAATAAGCCCATTCTGTCTCGCACTTTCAACAGGTTTCCTCAATACACCAGACACCCCAAAAGCAACACCTTGAGCAAGAGCTTCCGTCCCTTGTAGAAATCCATCCCCTACCCCAGTTATCCTTCTTGACCATACCTGGGCCCATAAGTTAATTTAATTATTAGCTATTATATAGCTTACACAGTTCCACCATGAAGAAGACTATAAAACTATTGAGAAAACATAATGAAAAAGTCAAACCTGCTTTGACCGCAGTTGCGTAAACTGGCCATCTGTGGAAAGCTCAGCAAATCCTTTACTTAAAGAAGCCAGTGTGGAGCTTGTCATACCCAACACATCCACAGAAAATATTAAATGCAAAGGATTATGGATAAGATCTCTCCAGATGCGGTTACCAATGGCGGGAACAACTGAGCTTTTTCTCATGTATCTGTCTTTGTGCATTACTTTTCTCAGGTGGATCTGGAGACAAAATATGTTTGTATTATGAATTAACGCTGGTAGCATGTTTTTATAATGCCACCAGAATATAGGGTGGTTCAATAGTTAAACTGACTAACCTGAAGTTTAAATGCATTACCAACTGCTGATAGTATGGGACTCCATACACCCAGAACTCCATGAGGTCTTTGAGCTGGTGCAGTATCTAAAGATAACTTCAGTCGAACTTCTGAAACATCTATCAAGCTGTAAAAAAGGGAAGAAAAAGAATATTGTGTTACCATTTGATTTGCTTAATTGATCAGTCTCTGTTCGCTGAACATATTCAACAAACTAAAATCAAAAGGTTCAGTTGAACCCAGAAGTAGACTATTACTTTACACGAATCTCCGGGTCAACTTGTGCCACACTTGAACTTTGAGGGATGCGATCAAGTTGAAGATTTCTGACAAACTCAACAGATGCCCAGATTATCGGCTCATGAATGTTCAATCTCCAAATTTTGTCAGTCACCTATAATATCAACACAAAAACATTATCATGCACTGAAATAGTTTCTGCATACAGGAAAGTTTGAAGACAACAAGAAGCACATTACCCGTATGTAGACGTATGGGTAGACCTGTATACCATCAGCGTTCTCATTGCTTATTGTAATAGTCATTTTGAAAACCGGGTGGTTCGTATCAGATGCTTCTTCAGGTGCCAAAAGTACAGGCATTAATGTCAAAGGAAGTTGGTTGTCAAGCTGCAAATGACCTAGTATAAGCTTAAACCTGCCATTATTAGACCAGCTAGCATAACTCGTCAATATATTTGTAACAAACAGATTATACTTTTTTAAGTCAAAAACACCAACCTGCTTGTGGTCCCACTATCATAGCCAGTTGAATAGGATAGAAAAACCCTTTCTAAGTAAAGATAAGATAGCTCTTTTGGCCTATGGTCTACAAGAGAAACCCCAACAACTCCCAACTCGACAATGAGTTCCAAAGGAGCTGCCTTTTCCTGTTCTGTGGGTGCCATGTTGGCAGTCCTCCAGTTTTCAAAAGTTGCCAAAGATCTACTAAGTCCACCTGAATGTGATTCTGCTGATGTGTCATCCACAAACCTACCAACCTTGATATTACCCATTTCTACAACATGAAAGAGTAACCCTGTTCCTTCACATTCTAAACAAGCTCCTGACTTGTCCATATTCAGTTTACATACTGAAACCTGATTACCACTGTGCACCTCAGTATCTATAAACTTCTCACCATAAGGATTGAGCCATGAAAATTTAGTACTCGCACGAGGCTCTAATCGGATCCAAGCATCGTCACTGAAACCAGACTGGCGAATTCTTACTACTTTGTTAGTTGTCCGGTTTTCTATCCTGTTAAGACGTTATTTTCACAAATAAGATAAAAGTAATGAAAATGTTTATAAATATATGAAGTTATATACGCGGTACCTAATGGGGCCATCTTTTGGTCCACGACGAAATACAACAATGAAACGTGATCCCTCCTCGTAGCCTCGAATTTCGGTCCTTGTAATATTTTGAGTGCCGTCTTCCTTTTTCAAAACAATAAATATGGTGTCCTCCCTCTCTATTTGAACAGGAAATGACCATTCTGTGCCTTCAACTCGGATCTACCAGAAAAGCCGACACAGAAAAGATTCAGTGGCATATTCAAAATGAGGAATAATTTGGATTTAGATGCACTTATGCATTCATTTAGTCTGTACCTGCAGTTTACTAGGTTCTTCAGTCTCATGATAAACAAAGGACACTCGTACGTCCGATTTTTTCAACAGTTTTGGCGGATCTTCACTGCTAAGCTTCACATAAATATCTTGACCAAGCCTGTTAGTAAACGTCATATATGGGCGCACAGTAATCACCTAGAGGACAATAAAAAGTAAGTTTTGGAATAAGTTAAAGATAACAAAAAAGAAAAAAAAAATCTTTAAAGGACTGTCAGTAACCTTTGTTGGAACAGATTGATATGAGGTTGGTTTAGAAGATACAAAGAGCTGCATGCAGTTCTTGGATGCATCATAAGCAGATATGCCCAGTGAACCATCCTAAACAAGTGAAAAAAAGTACTTGCATGAAAAGTCAGGAAAAAAAAAGCGAACCACTGGTAAGTGGAGAAGAAACATTAATACCATGTCACCAAGTGCAGAAAGATCTTTAACATCCCCAAAATGATCACTTCCGTTGTCACTAATAGAAGCCGACATGCCCAACAATTTGAAATTCAGAGCTGAAGCAATAGTATATCCATCATGAAATTCCTCCTCGGTAATCTCCTCTAAAATCACTTCATCAATCTTTTTTGACTTGAAAGGGAGTAACACCTTAGGTTTTGTTTTCTTTGAGGAAATATCTACAAGCCTAAATGCAAGTGGCGGACATCTCGCAACTGTCAACCAATATGGAGCATAGATTCTTAGAATCTTGGGTGCCAAAGGCCTTTCAACTTCAAAGTTCTGCTCAAGAACTACATGAACAACCCTGCATATACCAACAACAAAGACAAATAATGAGGCAAAAGAAAAAAGAAGTCACAAGAAGTTAGAAGAAAATGTTCAGACCTCCCAGAAACGGAGCTTCTTAAACCTAATGTTTTTGCCGGATCAATAGAAGCATGAGATATAAGCACAGCCTCCTGCAAAAGATAACACGGTAAGGAAAGTTCAACAGTAATAAAAATCATTTCACTTGTAGAAAAAAAATGTAATATCTTACATGTATTGGCAGCCACCCGTGTTGTGGTATGAGTGAAAAGTACAAAGGGTTCCTAATGTCAGCATTCAGGATATTCACAGTTTCTCCTGGAGTAAATACACCTCTAGCACATGCAAGAAAATGACCATTTGGTTGCATCTCGAGAACAGAATATTCAGATGTCAGAGGAAGATAGTTGGTAATGGATAAAGGAGATTTCACCACAATATTCCAATCCTGAATAGGGTCAGAAGAGATGTCCTTTGATATTTCAGATGCCTGAATTGCCAAAGAAAACCACATTCCATGCAACCTATTTGATGATGTGCCACTTATCTCTGAGCAGTATATAAGTTCTTCAGACTCATTCAGACTTGAGACATTTATACCAGACGTTTGTTTGGGGATATCAACAACTTCTGACAGCATATGTCTATCCATAACAGAGCTCCATGAATATTCCTTGTCATCATTCAGAGCAGAAGGCCTAAACTGAAGAACATATCCAGAATTGACAAGTCCAAAAAGTGGAAGTGGAAGACTTTCACCAGGTTTCAATTCTCCAATGAAGATCTGGTCCTGTACATCATTTGACTTTATTTCATTACTTGGAGAATCCTTTCTTGCATCATCCATTGTATCCAAGTTCTCATTGTGAGCATCAAGATGGAGACTAAATTCAAGCACTAAATCTGTGTTGTTAGAAATTGAGACCAAAGACCTGATATTCACATATCTATTGCCATCCTCCACAATGACTTCACTTGCAACAACAGCATTGCCTAATGGCCAGCAAGCAGCATGTGCAACATAATTTAGCCTCACTGTGGTCCAGGGGCCTTCTCTTGTAGGGCTAATTTGTATATAACCAGAATTTCTTTCCCCAATAAAGCCTTTTCCTGTGTTTAATGCTCCTGATCGTGGTGAGAGAAACACAGCACACTTTATTCTTCCATGTGTGGTTTTGGATTCGTTTACTTGAGTTGTTCTCTGCAATATCACAAAACAAATATACAGATTTAACTAGTATTCAGTCAAACTATGGACCGAGATATTTAATAATTAGTGTCAAGAATCTCACAGTTGAGTCAACCGGTGACAACTCAAGCCACTTAAAACCATTCCCTGTAGAATTATCTAGGGTTCCTTGTAGCTCCTTCAAAGAAGAAGAAAAGTATCCAACAGGAACACCTATAATAAAAATAAAGGTAAGCATAAAGGTGTTAATCAGAACATATGTACCCTTCATGTAATTTGCATTACTTAAATATTAGTGGCTTGTTTTTTTGAAGCTGCACAATTCATTTAGTGCACAATGAAGCAAACCAGATGTGCGCAATAGAATCACAGTACATGATACCAATGCTGCTAAAAGGATACCATGGGCAGGCAACTATCAACTGCTAATCATATCTAAAATGCTCAAGACTAGTATGTAGATTAAAACCGAATAGGCATGACCCTTAGTTATATACATTACCTTTCCCCATGTCAGTTGCTACAAACTCCACCATATAGTCATCCTGCATAAAAAAGAAAAGTGAAAAGTCATTTGAAAGACAGTAATGCTAATTTGATTGCACCTGTAGAATCTTGATCATCTGTCTATAATGTCATATGATATGTCTCCGAGCCCAGAAACAAAGAAAGGAAAAAAAAAACACAGTTTAAAAAAAAACAAATTTAAATGGTTAATACCGGGGATCATCATCATCATCATCGTACTCAGTATATCCCACCAATAGCAATGCTATGGTAGGGTCTGAGGAGGGTAAGATGTAGACAGCCTTACCTCTATCTCATAGGGATAGAGAGGCTGCTTCCGGTGAGACCCCCGGCTCGATAGTAGTTTTGCATCAAGCCTTGGACATAAGGCACATAGCACTCAATCATCGGGACACCGGCTGATCGGTGCATGTGCCCTTGTCTTTCGGCTATCAACGCCACCACATGATGCCTGATTAACCTTCCGCCACTTTTAACGTTATTTTCACGAGATTAATAAAATAACGTCAAAATTAGTGCAATTTTACTTTTGCCCACCACATGATGCCTGGTTAATACCGGGGATGATGGATAATAAAACAGCAGTTGAATGAAATCAAAAACCATCATCTAAGGTTCTAGAGTAGGTTTAGTATCAGAGTTCAGTGAAAGATTAACTGGTCTTCAGTGTTTATTAGACCAATTACTAACCTGTGGATCTGCTTTGAAGAAGAATATTTCATTCCATGTAACCAAGTCAAGATTAGAGGAATCTTCACTATCTGAGCTGGCACCACTTGTGCGTGCACTTTGTCGACCAAGAAGGGACAAACTTTGGCCAGGAGTTAGACAGACAGCAATGCGATATTGATGAGAACCCAGTCCTTCAACTCTAGGAAACTGCAAAGAAAAACATGTAAGATCATCACAGAAAGATAATAATATGTGAATCCTGAAATTCACATGAAGAATAATCAAACAAAAAGTGTGTTTACAACTCAATTGAACAGTTTCCAAAAATGCACAAATACCACTACTAGTTTATAATAATCACTCGTGCTGGACGATGGCCCAAATATAAACTGCGTTACATGGATTCAATTAGTGGAATGTAAACAGCTTTCATAATCATAACTAGTTTCATGTGTACTGAAAGGGAAGGATAGTTTCACGTCCCTATCTCAGACTGGCTAATGAAAGCATTTGATACCTTGACTGAAAAATAAAATTCATTAAGATTAACAAAGGCACAAACCTGTGCCTGTGAAATGACTACTGTCACCATTGATCTGAGTTTCTTGAATAGATTTCCTTTCAAGTGAGAATCCAACATGTTCTTAGAAACTGGTACTTTCAAAGGCTTCTTTTCCCCAGATGGCATCTTGATTACATGTGGAAGTCCCCTGATTTCAGTAGCTCTAACATAGATATCCTGCCCAAGTTTATTTTGAGGGATAACAAAATAATTTTTGCTGTGATGAACATCAATGATTGGTGTTCCACCAGATGGAGATATTGCCTCCTGATAAAGAGAAACATATATTGAAAAGTCACTTAATAATACATGACTACCAGTACACACAAGATGAAAAATTAATAACCAGAAAGGGAACCAGAAAATTACCCTAACAGCAGAGGGTTCATGAACTTGGCTAAGATTATTCCAGCTGGCATAAGCTTGAATAAGCATATTAGCATTCGATAATGTTATATTAAGATTAAGTTCCCTTGTAGATGCCAGTCGTAACTGAGATGCAGCACTTGGGGCATTGACATCATTCTGATACCTGTACATAGCAACCAACAAAAACTCATTGTATGTATAAAATTCTAGTATGTAGAGCTCATTTGTTGACTTTCAAGCGCTAAGCTAGAAACGAGGTATATGAGTTGACAAAAGTGATTTGAAACCATTGTAATGTACAGAAGTGAAGAGTCTTTCAATACGAGTAGAGAACTGCATAAACACTAGTACGTACAAGTGATTAAGCATCACTACTTGAAATTACTTTAATATCATGTGTGTAAAATATAAAATCAAATCACTATTCAATTAATTTGGGACTATTTGATTCATTCGATAATAACTTAATCCAATCTGAAAAAAAAAAATATTAGTTCGGTTTAGATCCCTAACACAACGCGATGTGAAAGTTAGTTTCGTTAAAGGGTTACACTATCTGGGCAACTAAATTATCTAAATGGAAACTTTGGATTGAATTATTGGTTTGGGTTTCAGTCTTTTGGGTCAATTTGGACCTAAATCAAACCAATATATTGTTTTTCAGATGGGATTAGGTTACTATCAAATCAACCAAATAATCCCAAATAAAGTAAACTGAATAGTGACATGCTTTTATGATATACACACACTATATTTACATATTTTGGTTTTTTTAGTAAAAATGCAAAAGGATTTGGACGTCTAATTGTAAAATTCACAAACTATATCAGTTTTGTATGGTCTAAGAGACGCTATATAAACTAAGTTTGTATATGATAATAAGAGTAGCTTGTAATATTGAGATGCGTTCAACTCAAACTTAATATTACTAACTAGTATTTTCACCATGGCGCGTTGCGCCGGGCAGGTCGGTAAAACCCGAGCAGTGGTAAAACTCAAGTGTTGTTAAACCCGGGCATTGAGGTGGTGAGTCTACGCAAATTGGGTCGGTCTCCTTCACGTTTGTTACGGTACCATAACTAAACCAAAAAAACAAATTTGCCATTCGATCGGTTTTCGTTATGTTGGTCACGATACCGAAAGTAAAACCAAATGGCGTGAGTCTACGCGATTTTAGCCGGTTTCCGTCACGTTCATTACAACTAAAACAAAAATAGAGAAAACAAAATTGCCATTTGACCGATTTACGTTATGTTCGTTACCGTATCGAAACTAAAATAAAAAAACAAAATTTTGTCGACCACTAAGGTGCCGCCAAGTGGCCCAATCTGGCCCTTGCAGCACCAAAGTTGCCTTTTGTTATATATAAAATAATGTTTAATACTTTTGTTCGATGAGCAATTTGGTTTGGTTTCATATTCTGCAAACCAAAAACCAACTGGTTTGATCTATGTGGCTTAAACCAATCCCAACTCGATGAACACACCTAGGTCCCGTAAAAAAACATCGTAAATGCTCAAATCGTGAATCTTCACAGTGAACATAGCTGTTAACTTCACCGTGTTTGACGGATAAAAAGTAACTTTTTTTCAATAATAAATATACCTGTCTAACCATCTATCTATAAAAAATATAATACATATATATATATGTGTGTGTGTGTGTGTGTGTGTGTGGTAGCAACCCCTAAAATAGTTGCATGTTCAAGATGTGACAAAATGGGTGCGTCGGTGAGGATTGGTAACACGCACAGCAGCACAGGTCAGGTTGACCAACCAACACCTCTTTTACATTTTAAGTTTTAAAATAATTAGCTATGATTATAAAAACTATTCTTTAAAGAAAAAAATCAACCAAACTGAATAAAATGGTTTAGGTGTAAGCCATGTTAAAAGCTAAAATTTCCCTTTAATCATAGAAATCAAGCTTGGCAATTTTATTTTAAAGCCATATTAAAAAGAAGCTACCTGTTACTAAAGCTTATATGATTTCTACAACTTTAGAGACCAGCAGAAACCGAAAACAGAAAATTAGCATGAACAAGGAGAAGGATATAACCTTACGACAGCATCAACGGGTTCAACGAAAGGCTCCCAAGCTTCAAGTTTATCATTATATGATCTGGCAGCCAATGAGAAGCTGACAGTGGAATTTAAGTAGTCAGGCCTTCTATGCAGACTAAATCCTACACTGCTCAAAGAAACATTGAACAATGGTGTCATCTGCAATTCCAAACATATGAAACAGCAGTTGGTCAAATGCTAGCTAGCAATATGCAGAATCTTATGAGCTAAATTCATGTTAGATAATATGAAACATAGTAACATGTTTAAAAAACCAAATTGCATACCATGCCACCGTAGTCATCAAAAAGTGCAGCTGAGAAAGTTCTAATTTCAGCATCAACAACTGTATCATCTGAACTAGTTGGTGTGTCAAAATCCACAAGCTTTGCAGCTAACCTTTTAGGAGGTTTCTTGAACCCACTTCTCACCATGAAGGTACCAAGCTCATTACCAACCCCCCATATACTAAATGATTCTCTGGTGAACCGTATATCAGAAGTATCCCATATGCTCTCCTCCAAAAAATCATCCCCGGTGACCATATCACTGCGCATGCATCTCAAAGAATCAAAATCAGATTGCTTTGGCGTCCCCTTAAAGGCTACACAACCCAAACATACATAGCCAGGTGGCGCCTGAGGCAGCCAAAAAGCTATACTTTCAGCTCCTCTATGTTTCTTTATTTGCCCCACAATTTGAAAACCAATAGGAGGTTTAAAAGGCTCATCATCATCAGGAAGAACTATGCATGTGTTTGGAGGCTCATAGCTGTAAGAATCAAAGTGCAATATCAAAGTTAAAAACAGAAGGAATGGAAAGCATTTATTAATACGAGTATGACGTACCCGCTAACAGCAATATCACCAAAATATACCATTCCCGGTGGAATAATAGGACGCCATATTGACAATTTCTTTCTTGATTTTGAACCTTGATTCCACCATATCAAACGAAAACTAGCAACAGCCTGAAAACGCCTACCAGAATTTGCAGCTGATGAACGTTCTTGTTGAACATTATCACCATCAGAAGAATGTGCTTGAATGTCTGAACCCTTTATTGATTTTGGAGATGCTCCACGGAAGCCAAAAAGTATATGACGTAGTTCATACCCTCTACCAATCACATTCAAAGTCCCAGGATCAGCTGGAAGGAAAGTACCGAGAGAATTATCCACGCGCCAAAACGCCAGGTCAAACGATTTTCTGCAACATATGGAAAAAAGTAAACAAACCACTCAAAGAACAAAGTATGCATGTGAGGAAACATCTTAAAAGATAGAAAATCGCATACGTGTCGCCAGAGCTGATTGTGATACAGTCCCTTAGTGCACATGGAGATAACAAAGAAGCATGTAAGCAGAACGCAGAAGAGAGTGAAGGTGGGGTCTTTCCAGGAGAAACCACACAACCCAATGCAACATATCCTTTTGGTGCAACAGGAAACCAAATGGAACAGCTTTCGGCCCCATCAATGCTTGGTAAAAACTCAAGGAGACTGAGACCTTGAGAATCAGAAGGAGGCCAAACTAGCTTAAAGGCCTCGGGTTTCTTGATTCTTACATACCGAGTGTTCACAGCAAGGACTCCCTTTGTTGGTGGCTTGTCACTGTAAAAAAGTGGCAAGCAATGATAAAAGATAAAATTAATGACTGTAGGTGTAAAAGACGAAAATCCAAGATTTTCAAAGATTCACCAACATTGCTGTCAGGTAGTCACCGAGAACGGCAAAGCCAGGTGGCGCATGAGGTCTCCAGAATGCGTATGTTTGGTTGTTGTGGGCATCTGAAATACAGTCACCAACAATAAAAAAAATATCAGCATCAAAGGAATTACCAACAAAAGAACAACTTTAAAAGCAGGTTAAATAAAAAGTTAACTTACTTCGAAATGTGCCGAGCTTGTCAAACTCGGAGCAGGCAACCGTCATTTTTCTAGATGTCATTCTTAAAAACTTCAAGACATCCTCCTGGACTGCCAAGAATAGTCGTAATGCACTGAAGGAAAAATTCATGAATATATCTGAAACTGCAACATGAATATTTGTCTTTCCAGACGCATTTGAAAACTTCACAGAAGTATCAAAGGGTTCTAGAATTCTGATCCCATTGCTCTCCATGGTTAGACCAAGAGCATTTGCACTCATTTCTAGAGTATCACCCTTTAGCACGAGCCTACAGACAGCAGATAGACATTAAAGGCTTCTTCACAATAATTGTTGAACAAAAAAACTAAATCTTAAAGAGAAGTTACAACCTCATGCAACATTTCATTAACATGAAACAGTCCAAAATTATAAAGGAAATTCAAGTAATCAATGGCATTCATATAGGTGAGAAAGAGAGACCTGCAGAACGCATCCAATCTTGCATGCAAAAACTTGTTCGAGAAGAGAGGAGACTCTCCTACATATTTTGATGAATTATAGAAAGTAAGCTCGGGACTTATAACCTGCAAAGTAATATAAAATAACCATATAAGACTGATAAACAAAAAGGAAACTTGACTTGTAACAGAAGCAGCCATACGGTCAATAGCATCATGAACAGGGTCATCACAAGTGTTTCATAAAACTTGGAAACAAAAATGTTATGATGTATAAATTAATGATCATGTTGGACTAAGTAATTTATGTTTATAATTCTAGAGGGTCCAGTTTGTAATATTTAGCTCTTTATAATGAGCTCCTATGTATTCTCTTTCAATCAATACAAAGTTATTGCAACCTATCGGTTCATCTTGGTATCTAGAGCCAAGGGCATCCCAACCATCACCAGCCCTCCTTCTCTGGCCAACTTTTTTTTTCCTGATCAACCCATGGCAGCCCTACAACCATTCTCTTCTGCTGAGAAAACTGGCCATAACAGCCACAAATTCCCTTTTACCCTTACCCCTACCAACTATGGGTATTGGAAAGCAATGCTTGAACCCTTTCTGATCACAAATCATCTATTTGATTATGTCAACGGAACTATTCCCTGTCCAGCCCCGGAAATTCCTATTGAACCGACCAAAGAAGGAGAATCCTCCACCTCCGACAACCCTAATTATCTTCGGTGGATCGCTAATGATGAGCATGTTCGAATACTAATTTTGTCCACCATATCCGAGGCCTCTTTTCAACATGTCCAAGGAACAACTTCTAGGGATCTTTGGCTTTCCTTGGAACGGGCTTATGCACCCCACACAGCCTCAAGAGAATTTACCTTGAGAACTCAATTACTTCGGATCATGATGAAGGGAGACGAAACACCTATTGCTTATTTGTCCCGTGTCATGGAGTACGCTTCTGCCCTGGCAAATATTGGCGAGCCCATGAAAGATAAGGATCGAATCATGCTTACACTTTCTGGTCTGCGTGATGAATACAGCGGGCTCAAATCCACTCTGTTGGCTCGCCACCCACCGATTACCTTCAACGAACTCCCGGGCCTGCTCTCTGACCATGACTTCATGCTGCACAAACCGCTATCTGATGTCTCTGGTACCCCCTCTCATGTTTTTGCTGCCACCACAGGTACCCCTGTTCATAATAACAATAATACATCTTCATTTACACAATTACAACAATTGGCATCCCAACTCGGTTATCAATTGAATCCGATCAGCCAACCTATCTCTCCACCACAGGCCCTTTATGCCTCTCGTCCCACACCAAACCGCAACAACCGTCGGGGTTCTAACCGTGGAACTTACCGTGGCTCTAATAGGGGACGTGATAACAATAGATCTGCCCCATCACGCCAATTTGCATGGGCCTCAACCCAAAACATGGTGTACGATCATTGTAACCGTTGTGGTATTAGTCACCTACCATCCCAGTGCCCAAACCATTCTCCGGTTAATACTAGGCCTGCTGCTTCTCAGGCCAATTTTGCCTCCTTTTCAGAAACTGGATCCACTTCTGGGACAACTTGGCTCCCGGACACAGGTGCTAAAGGCCATGTCACCCCAGACCTTTCAAATCTTGACAACTCCGAAGCTTATTCAGGTATTGACTCACTCCATGTTGGTGACGGTAAGCCCTTACCCATCTTGCACATTGGTTCTTCCAAATTTTTCTCTCCTAATAAAACATTTATAATGTCTGATATTCTTCACGTACCTACCATTAAAAAGAACTTATTATCTGTTCAACAATTCTGTCTAGATAATAATGTTTATTTTGAATTTCACTCTTCTTTTTTTGCTGTGAAGGACGAGTCTTCACACACTACCCTTCTCATGGGTCCAAGTGATAACGGACTCTATTCGCTTCGCCTCCCTCAACTTAAGCCTGTTCTCAAGCAAGTCTTCACAGCAACTAAAGCACCATCTGACGTTTGGCATCAACGTCTCGGACACCCTCATGAACGTGTTTTTCATATGCTTGTTTCAAATAATTTCTTACCTGTTGCTAATAAATTGTGTTCTTTATGCACTGCTTGTCAAATGGGGAAATCCTCCAAACTTACTTTGCATAATTCTAAATTTCAAAGTCGTAATGTTTTGGACTTAATTTACTGTGATGTTTGGGGACCTTCCCCTATTGTTTCTTGTGATGGACATTGGTTTTTTTTTATTATGTGTTGACCATCATTCACGTTTCATGTGGTATTATCCGCTTGTTAAAAAAAATCAGATGCTTTTGCCACATTTACCAACTTTGTCACCATGGTCGAACGACAGTTTAATACCAAATTAAAAAGTGTGCAATCTGATTAGGGGGGAGAGTTTCGTAACCTTTCTCCCTTCTTCAACAGACTTGGTATAATTCATCGCCGTTCATGTCCATACACTAGTGAACAGAATGGAATTGTTGAACGCCGGAATCGTCATATTGTGGAAACAGGGCTTGCTCTCCTTGCCCATTCTTCTCTTCCACCTCGATTCTGGAACTTTGCCTTCGAAACCACTGTCTATCTTATAAATCGTCTTCCATCCAGAACTTCTTCAAATAAAGCTCCTTTTCACCACCTTTTTAATCGCAAACCAGATTATTCCTTCCTTCGCGTTTTTGGGTGTCAATGCTTCCCCTATTTACGCCCATATAACCGTCACAAAATGGATTTTAGATCCACACCTTGCGTTTTCCTCGGTTACAGTCCTCACCACCACGGTTATCGTTGTCTTGACCCCGCAACAGACAAAATATATATTGTTAGACATGTGCGTTTCAATGAAACAGTCTTCCCTTTTCAGGTTCCTGTTTCCTCACCATCCCAATCAGCTACTACAGCTGCTACCTCTGGTTCTCCATATCTTTCCTGACCCCATTCCACATACCACTCCAGATCCTATAAACATTAATTCATCTCCTAGCACTACTACTGATAACCCACCATCACCACAACCCTTTACTGCCTCATCCTCTCCTCAAGCCTCGCCTTCCACGGCCCCAAATTCCTCTACTTCCCAACAAATTATTCCTACTCCACCTCCACCCCCTCCACGGTCTCGTCCAGCTAACCTACGCCAAAACCCTAAACGCACTACTCGCTATAACCCATCTGCCTACACAACTCTTCTTCCTCACCATCCATCGAACTTACCTCGTTTACCGTTGCCAACAAATCCCCAGAGTGGCGTCTCGCCATGACCGAGGAGTTTACAGCACTTTGTAAGAACGGGACATGGTCTTTGGTTCCTTATGTCCCTAATACTAATGTTGTTGATTGTAAGTGGGTGTATAGGTTGAAGACAGATCCACAAGGCATGGTAACTAGGCATAAAGCACGCCTTGTTGCCAAAGGGTTTACTCAACAGCATGGTGTAGACTATCATGAGACCTTTAGTCCCGTTGTCAAAGCCACAACAATCAGGGTTCTTTTATCCCTTGCTGTGACAAACGCTTGGTCTCTTCGCCAACTAGATGTTCAAAATGCATTCCTACATGGTGACTTGAATGAAACAATTTATATGAGGCAACCACTAGGCTTTACTGATCCAAGTAAACCAAATCATGTATGCCTTCTTCATAAGTCTCTTTATGGGCTCAAACAAGCCCCGCGGGCATGGTTTTATCGGCTATCCAATGTTCTGATTCAACTTGGTTTCCGAGGGTCAAAGACAGATCCTTCATTATTTATTATGAACAACCATGGCAATCTTGTTTATGTGCTTGTATACGTTGACGACATTATCATCACCGGAAACAACCCGAGTGTCGTGAACAACATTATTACTCAGCTGAGCTCCACTTTTGCCATTAAGTGGGCAGACTTCATTATTTTTTGGGAATAGAAGTTCTTCATCATAACAAAGATCTCATTTTGTCACAAAGAAAGTATTTTTTGAACCTCCTTCAACGATCTGGCCTCTCTGATTGCAAACCGGTCTCATCATCTATGAGCCCCTCCCAAGTGTTGACCATTGATGACAGTCCACCACTTTCTGATCCTGTGCGATATCGACAGGTCGTTGGAGCCTTACAATATGCCACTCTCTCTCGCCCAGACATTGCTTTTGCTGTTAACCGTGTCTGTCAGTTCATGAATGCTCCTACAGAGAACCATTGGGCAGCTGTTAAACGCATCATGGGCTACCTAAAAGGGACTACCAATATGGGCCTTGTTCTACGCCACACATCTGGCTCTTCCTTGCAGGCTTTTACTGATGTCAACTGGCAAAACCAAACTCCATGGTACAAGCCTTCTCTGACTCTGATTGGGCTGGCTGGATGTCCGGTTGACCGTCGATCCACGGGGGGATTTTGTTAGGGTTGGAGACTCGAACAAAGGGTATTAGGGCAGCCGGCCCTAATTAGGGTTAGCCGGCCCTAATGGGTCCCATCTTATTTGTTTGGGCCTAACTTGGAGAACAAGTTAGGAACCCTAGATTTAGTCTATATATACCCTAGTTGTAATTGTAATCTTGTGTGCCTTGAGCTTAATAAGAAAACCTAGTTGCAGCCCGTGGACGTAGGTCCCCTCGCGGGGACCGAACCACGTTAAATTCTTGTGTCGTTTATATTTTCGTTTATGTGTGTGTGTTGATTCCGCGCGCCGCTTTGTTCCTAACAAGTGGTATCAGAGCTTTGGCTCGTTGTTTACACACGGTTTTGCACGGGTATCGATCGAGAAAAAAGGTAGAAGAGGCTGGTTTGAGAAGGGCTGCTACAGTGCCGCCGCTACAGTGCCGCGGTGAACAGTATCCGGCATGAACAGTGTTTCCGGCCGTGAACAGTGATTCCGGCGGTGAACAGTATTGTCAGAGATCTTCGTTTTTCTGGTTAACAGGGCTGTTCGGGGCTGTTTTTCAGGGCTGTTTGGGACGGTTTTCCGGGTGATTTTGCAATTAGAATTCCTGTTTTGGACTTCTTGGAGTTGCAGGTTTCACTCGGGCTTTGCAGGTGAAGGTCGGGTCAGGTGTTTCGGGTTATGACATCGCGGGTATAAATGGTTTTGTTTATAGTACCAGGTTAATCTCTTTGAAGCCGCCGATTAGGGTTTGGTTATAAAACTCTTGGATTCGTCGAATAATGGTTAGAGATTTAGTTAGTTTCTGTTGACTGTTTATTATCAACTGTTTGAGAACCGAGTTACGTGAAAATCAATATTTGGGTTTAGATTTGTCTGCGAAGTTTATTGTAGGAGCAAATCGGTCAGTTGACAATGTTCGGTAGAGAACATCCGTCAAGTTCTGGCTCGTACCATTGATGTGTTCACTGTTTCGATTTGTTTCCTGATTGCTATTGTTATAGCTGAAGACGGGATGGGTATGATCGAAGGTTTGACCGGTTTGGATTTCGGTTGGTTGGTTTTGTCAAAGGAACTTGGATGTGGTACTGTGGGATAAAACAGGTGAAAATGGAACTAGCAGGTTGGAATGCTTTGGGTTTTAAGTATTCTGATTCTGGTGTGCTGGTGACGACATAAGTGAAAAAAAAGGGAAGTCAGGTTGAAAGGTTTATTCGGTTAGGATTAGCTGATCGGGTGTACAATCGCGGAATCCTTGGTACCGTTTGCTTTCGGTAAAGCTCTACTGCTGTTAGTTATAACCGTTTGCCGGTTAGCTGGTCTGGAACTATGAAATTATTTCTTGTTCGGTGGTGATCAGCAGTTCGACATTTGAGGGGATCCGGGATCTTGTGCTGGGTGAACACGTTTACCGGGAAAAGTACGATCGGGGATAATCTCATGGAATGTTGGTTTTGGTAATGGGTTGGGATAACAGGGACAGTGGGAGCTGGGCATAGTTGACTTCGTGGAGCTGCATGGAGGTTCGTGACATTCTTTAGAGTCAATGTCAAAAGATAATGAATTCTGCTTCTGAGAATGTGTCTGGGTTGATGCATTGGGACTCAGTGAAGGCAGTGAGACTCTTGGGTTCGAGATTCTGGTATACTTCATTTCATGTTACCCACTGTAGTGAAGTATTGGTGAATCTTATTGAAGACTTTGGGAAGGTACAAGTTTATGTATCGCTGGAAGAAGGGAACCAACTTCCGAGTATTAAAGTCTTGGCTCGCTGCATCGGGTAGAGCTAAGTGGATTCATTTTGCAAGTGTGAATCCTGGAGCCACCGGGATGTAGCTGAGTGCATTCGGAGGTTTAAACTAGGTCAGGGGTTTTGGAACAGTGGGAGCACGAACCGTGTTCTAGGTACAGTTCAAAACACCGTTGGGTTTTGAATACCGGAATTCCGAATGGGAAAATCTCTCCTGGGTACTTGCAGGTTTTGGAGAGTGGTGTTTTCTCTGGGAGTCTCTGGAGCCGGTAGTTCGAATCAGTGGGAGCCGGTTGAGATTGAGGATGAGTCAATGGCGGGTTTTGCCATGGCTGGGTCATTGATGACTGTTGGGTTGGAGCTCAATGGAGCTTCAACTGGCTCTTCAGGTAATTGAGGAGCGGGCCGCTGCAACTAGGAGGATTAGATTGAAGTCTTAGCTTGTTTATGGGAACTGAGGCTTGGAGGACTTCTTTTATTTGAAATCATAGCTTGTTCTTGGGAGCTGGAGGCTTGGAGAACTTCTGACCGTGAAGTTTTAGCTTGTTCTTGGAACTGGAGGCTTGGAAGATTTCTGTTTTTAAGATTACTGGAGTTACAGGTATAGGGTTTGCTTGGATGGTGGATTGAGGATTGCTCGAGCCTCCAAGTGGGAGATTGTTAGGGTTGGAGACTCGAACAAAGGGTATTAGGGCAGCCGGCCCTAATTAGGGTTAGCCGGCCCTAATGGGTCCCATCTTATTTGTTTGGGCCTAACTTGGAGAACAAGTTAGGAACCCTAGATTTAGTCTATATATACCCTAGTTGTAATTGTAATCTTGTGTGCCTTGAGCTTAATAAGAAAACCTAGTTGCAGCCCGTGGACGTAGGTCCCCTCGCGGGGACCGAACCACGTTAAATTCTTGTGTCGTTTATATTTTCGTTTATGTGTGTGTGTTGATTCCGCGCGCCGCTTTGTTCCTAACAGATTTGCCATTTATCTTGGATCGAATCTCGTCTCTTGGTCTGCCCGTAAACAACGAACTGTTTCACGATCTTCAACCGAGTCTGAATACAAGGCACTTGCTGATACCGTGGCTGAATTAATTTGGTTAAAGTCACTTCTACATGAACTTGGTTTTTCAGTCAAAAAGCCTCCTATTCTTTGGTGTGACAATCTAGGAGCTACCTACCTATCTGCTAATCCTATTTTCCATGCTCGAACAAAGCACATTGAGGTTGACTTTCACTTTGTCCGTGAACAAGTGGCTCAAAGAAAACTAAATGTTCAATTTATTTCCACAAATGATCAGGTTGCGGATATCTTCACCAAGCCATTACCCTCTCAGCGCTTTACGTTTTTAAGATCCAAGTTGCAGCTCGTTTCCCGGCCTGAACTTGCGGGGGAATGTTGGACTAAGTAATTTATGTTTATAATTCTAGAGGGTCCAGTTTGTAATATTTAGCTCTTTATAATGAGCTCCTATGTATTCTCTTTCAATCAATACAAAGTTATTGCAACCTATCAGTTCATCTGATCAAAACAAGTGTATATGAAGACACTGAAACAAACCTACAAATATCATGCTGTAAACTAATGCTCAGAGGTTAGTGTTTTATAAGCCCATCGTCTAGATGCAAAAACAGTTTACAGCCACATGTTTCGGTAACAACAAAATAACTAAACTATTAAGCCAGTCCTATTCTAAATATTGCAAATTCGTAACAGTATGTTCACCTGCAACTCAATGGATGTTTCTTTGGGTCTGCTCATTGTGTTGCCTGGAGAAGGCAAATTCTTACTGGTTTCTTCTTGAGCATCTGGGGAGGGACTTTCCTCCATCTCTTCCAAAAAAACATTATCATCTTCTGAAACAGAGTAACTGCTGCTAGACCCTAGTGAAACACATAAATCCAAATATTGTCCATTCTGCATCAGCAAAAAAATCATAAGTTTAAAAGAACAAAATAAAAAGAGAGAGATAGTTCAACCAAGCATCCAATGCAAAACAAAACACACCTTTATAGTGACATTTCTGAATTGCAAATGTTTTCCACTGCCAATAAAAATTATAGCTTCTATGCTTGTAGAAGAGATCATCTTCCCCTCTCTGTCTTGTAATAAGAGGATACCACCTCTACCATCATAAGTATAATGGTCAAAATTTACACATTCAACCACCAAAGGCCTCTGAGGAGAGAGTGTGAAAATGTCATCGCTCTGACTAAAAGTTGGCTTGTCTAGATCAAGCGCGTCGACAGAAAATGATGACTTTTCATCCTCTTCGTTAGTCAGCATGTCACGTACTGTAGGTACTAAAAACTCAGCAACCGCCATTAAGAAGTCAAGTGCAACAAGCAATTGTGGCCTCTGGATGCATAAGCATAAGGATGTCGTATACTGACTAAATTTAGCATCAAGTATTAGCATTGTTGGAACTCCAAATATTTCATCATATTTTACATCTGCCTTAACATTTTCATTGTCCTCGTTGACAACCTCATAATCTGGTCGGTACCGGACATTCTTGGGCTGTCTAACAGCAAGCCTAAGCTCTTCTTCTGTCCCCTCACGGTCATCATTCACAGTGAAACCCTTTAGAGTAGCCGAGAGAAGACCTTCTCCAACAGTATTAGCTTTGTAAAGTATCCATAAGCCACTAACCTGGGACCAAAAATTAGTTAAATTCACATAGCATGAGGAAATTACAAATTTCCACATAATGTCACATGGCTATGTAATCGCATTTCACAGTCATGTCCCCAGTTGAGTTTAAAATGTTTCTTTCTCAACATTTTCAGTTTGATTTCGAGGTTAACTCCACACGTATTCATTTAGCTTTGCCAATATGTTTTTAGTGTATACTTTCAAGTAATGCACCCAAGAAAGTAGCCTCGGGATGGATTAGATGCACATGTTAAAGCTCAGTTTTGTAGTTAAATAAAATAAAAGGTTTACAAATATACGGGTGTTACAAACTTCAAGAAAGATGCAACAAAAAGACAAAAAGGAAAAACATAAACCGTGTAAATTGTCATGGGAGTACCTGCAATGTGGCGAGAGATGCATCCCGGGCCATGCCATAATGGAGCGACATTTCAACGAGACCAACAATAACAGACACCTTCATAGAAATCCAAGCTTGTTCATTTTGAGCTTCATATTCATGAGCTTCTGAACCTTGATGATTTAAAGAATTTATGACATCAGCAGAATCTGACACGATATTGTGCAAGGAGGGAATGGCATTTGGGGTCTCTGAGAAGTTGGACAACGCACATTCTGAAATGATATGATACTCTTTATTGGAGAGGGCGGCTTTCAGTACATCTATCTGAATTTGGAGTAAATGCACATTATAGAAAATTAAAAACTGTAACCGTCAACAATATCACAATAAACTGTTAATACCTTGACCACAACTTCTGTACTTGGAATTTGATGTAGCAAATCACGAAGTGACCTATTAATAATAATGGAAACACCCTTGACATCATGAATTATGCTTTCACCCAATTCCTTTCCTGTGCCAACATTTAAGTTTATATCCTCAACCTACCCAAAATAAACTATTATTAGGGAAACATTATAAATCACTCATACTGACTTTTGTAGCAGTAGCACTGGACTAGAAGTCAAATCATCAGAAGAAAGGTCTGACCTTAATTGTCATTATATCTAAATGAATGGCGGACATCTCTTTTTTAGTACCCCCAAACCATTGGAACGTGTTCTGGACAGTTATATGAACAATATCTAGCTTCAGATAACTGCAACAGCAAAACAAGGACAAATATAGGTGATTTAATCAGTAACCCCGCGTTTATACACAAGTCTCGCCGGCTAAGGCATAAAAGATTGTTGATTAATAGACTGTCATAAATCTTACTCAAGGGAATCTGTTCTGCGAGGCATTAAAATTATAGGCTTCCTCAATGAAAGGTCCAACTTCACTGCAGGTGATCCTTCAATTTCACTGGTTTTAACCCACTTTTCTGAATTTGTGACTTGATCTTTCACTTTTACAACATCCACCGGGTTGGTAGGAACAAGGCCCATGAAGTAACTTATAATCTAAAAGCAACACGATACAAACCTAAGCAATGGCAAAAGGAGAGCAGATGTATAAAGAAGAGAAAGACTTACCTCCTGAATAAATCGATTCAAGTACACCAGCCGTACTTCAGAAAGCTGTCCAATAAGGCTATAATCAAACCCAGCGTAGTCCTCATCATCAGCACTGAACGAACTAAAAACCAACTGAAGATTTTGACAGATAAGAAAACTGTAATCAGATTCTTCCAATGTCTTGTTACAGCCAAATTCGAAGATATACAAAAATATGAAAACGAATTAGATTACCTCCACAAATGAACTACCACCTGGGTTTCTCATGTCACAAGCCCAAAAATACATATGGTTGCTGTGAAGGCTATCGTCACTTATTCTCAGGTTTCCAAGAGACGCCTTTATGCTAAAAGAAGCTGGAAAGACCTGAAAACACACACACACACCATATAGCACAGATTAAACTATTACATAACTATATCATTTTGGGAATCAATGGAGTACTAGAAAAAAACTCATATGAACCTTTATATCGGTTAGAAAATTATCTTGAGACATGGTCGCAAGCTTAGTCCCATCTTCTTTCATCAATAGAATTTGAGCACGAGCCATATTCAGTGTCAAAAAGAACACAACTCTGGACCTTCCCTTGCCCAGCAGACCTCTAACTTTTGATTCATCAACAGTAGATGACTGGTCAACTACTTCAATCTCCCTAGAACTATCGTTCACAATGACTGTTGAAGAATGGTCACTAAAAGATTCACAATTGTTATCCTCAGAATTTATAGCACCAACAAACTCCATAATTGCTACAATAATAGGCCTTCTACAGTAGAACGATAACGTTGCTAGAGTAACCGTCACCTGAAATAAGAAAACAAGGATGATTTCAGATCCAAGAATGTTTTATGAAAAAGAGCCAAACAAAGTAGGGAAAGAAACGCACACGTTTATCAATGTTGTCATAGAAAACAGAATTTGAGTCAATGAAAACTATTTGAGCTTTCACAAAACTATCTAACGTATCAGTAACTTCCAAGTTATTTTCCCCAGCGTGTCTAGCGTCATCAGGTAACAAACCAGCAATTCGGCTAAAACTTGGGGTTTTCAAAATTGTTCTTTCTGATAGTAAAGAACTTGAGTACTCAAATCCATAACCTGGACTATCAACAGGATCATTTAGGCTTTCTGGTGCCTCATAAAACTGATCGTCTGTTTCACTTTGATTTTCAATAGTACGAAACACAGGAGGAGCATCTGCGTGACGAATAAACGATCGTGCCAGGTAACATGGTTGATTCAACCCCTTGCATGAGACTAAGTCCTCTACCTCCAAAGCTTTAAGAACAGTTCCAATGAACATGTCACTTGCTCTAATTGAAAGCTCAACCTGGTCAGAAACATCAACAGGAATGAGAACTAAGATTAATATAAGTAAAAATAGTTAAAAATATATCTTACCCCGCCACCAACAGGAATGAAAAATAAGATTAATATAAGTAAAAAAGTTAAAAACATATCTTACCCGGCCACCTATTGCGCGCAGTTCAAATAAACGAATTTCCTCGGCCAGAAGAACTTTGATGTAATTCTTATCGGTCTAGGGAAACAAAAAGAAACCAAAACAAATGTCAGCTTTACAACTACCGATGCAAGTCCAGCAAACAACTTCACAAATTAGAACATTTTTACCTTAGTGCTATAATTAAAACACAGTTTCAGCTCGTCTAAAACACCAGTTATAAACAGTTTCTCTGCCTTTGAAACATCCTTCATGTCAAGCTTCTGAAGCTCTTCTACTTCTGAATCTTCTGACTCTGATGAAGTTTCTGATAGACCAGTGATAGGAGCAGAACCCTGCGCAGTTCAAAGGATCCTTTAAAATCTTGTGAGCACATTAAAACATATGGCAAGAAAACGATATCAACAGTTATGTACAGAAATCAGGATACACAGTTTCATCACGTGTGCAAAAAAGCCAATAGTTTAACGCAGATGATATCACTGTCACAAAAACAGCTAACAAGTGAAAAAAAAAGGCAATAGAAGTTACCGATGACCGGTATATAGCACCCTGCAACAAGCTTTTCCAGTTTTTCCTTGATTCATCAGATTCGCATCGTAAAATCAGGGCATTTGCATCTTCCACGATCTATATACATTATTATGCAAATGAGAAACAGTCCATTGAACCAATAACAAAAGATAACAGTATTGCTCTGATTAACAGAAAAATCATGTGCTGTAACTAGCTAAACAACCTTGCTGTTGGGTCGTTCTGTACGACAGACAGCCAACACATTTTCTACATCGCCAATAACATCAGGTGGGATGGCATATACTTGTTTTCCAAGCAAGCTACAAATAACAGAAAAAACAGCATCAGCACACCTGGATTGAAATCTATCTCCTAGCACTAAAGCAATACAGAATGCAGGGAGGAGATATCAGAAATATGTTCCGGTTCTGTTACAGGCATTCTATAATGAACTTTAACATCGGAAATTCAACACTAAAACGATGATTTAGAAGTAACTTTGTACATATATAGAAAGAAAAAGTTAAATGATTTGTCATTTTGTAGAAGACATGGTTGGTGGCATGTCGACATTCGACACAGCATCCTGACGGTTGGCTGCTTCCATGATTCGTTGATATGACAATTGACAAGTATAAAGCCATAAAATGGTATCTGCATGTTGATTATTCTATATGGTAACACTCATAGAAGTGTTTTATGGTTATAATGTGATATCATGCACTTGCATTGAAGGGACAATGAGCAATAAGCCAATAACTTCTTCTAAACTTGATTTTCCGATGCTAGGTTAGGTAAAAGTAAAAATATCTATTTTACCTAAATATACCGATCCTCTGCTTAGAGGAATAGTTTCTATCTATGCAATTCAAACTACCACTTAGAGTCGCCAGATACGAAGGACAGCTGGACAAGCTAATCAACTTTCAAGAATTGTCTATACGTATAGAACTCATTATGAATGAGCAACACATAAAATCCCAGTATAGATATCTGAAAGTGAAAAACATTTGCACCTGAAAGATTGCTTGTATGATCTAGAGCCAGGCGCTTCAAGCACGTAGAGGAAAGGCCCCACCAGACAAAAATATCTCCTCTGCCAAACAGCTTCTCTATTTCCCACACCCTATTCAAAATATCAAAAAAATACATAAATTGCTCAAGTTTGACAAGATCATGATGCTGATTTGACGAAAGCACGATAAGTTCTTGAATCAAACAACCTTCCAATTAAGAACAGATAACCACCCCTCAAAGTCAGCTTGATCCCACGGGCGAATAAGATCCTCAGTGTCATTATCCTCTCCTTGAAAGATCTTTGCAATTTGCATCAATCGATGATAACGTGCTGGAGAAAAGTGAAACCCTAAAAACGGAAGCCGCACAGCCAATCTTGTTGTGGGGGAAGAGGGGTCCTCTGATCGGATCTAAATGGAGAAATGAAGTTCTATGAATTGGCAAATAATGAAATGCTTTGAACTTGAAACAAAGTTGCAAGCAATATACCTGTTGAAGCTTTAAAGTCACACCACATTGATCAATAACAGGCAAATAACTAACGATACTAGACTGCGAAGAACGAACAGACCCTTGCATAGAATGTTGACTCCAGTGATAGTCACCGTCAACAAAAAAAGCAGATACATCACTTAAAACCACATCGAATTGGAAATAAACCTCTGTCTCATATCTAGAAACATCATCATCATCATCCTGTGAGTGTGGAGTTAATTTTTGAAGTTAGCGTCATAATGATATTAAAGCAAATAACAAAAATCCAACCAACCTGAGTACGAATTATCAAGTTTCCCAGGTCGAGCAAGAGTTTCGTGGAATGATAACTGTCCGGGGAAAATTCAGTTGGAATGGTGATCTTGGGAGCTGCTATATCCAAGTCCAAGAAGAACCTAGAATCACGTTAATTTAAGTGGACAACTTTTGTTAGCTAACCCAACATTCTTAGCATTACAGCATATATTAACTTTCAATAGAAAACTGAATGTAGAAAGACAAATCAGTAATGAGAGACATATAAGTGACCAGAGCCTCCAAAATGCTATCAAACACAACCAGTTAAGGAAAGTATCATCTCCTCTAAAAAAATGTGCACTTTGACTTTCAAGTTTCAAATGGATTGCCCTTTCCAAAATATATGAGAATTGTGTAGGGTTTTCAAAAAAATGATTTAGCCCATATATCAGCCTCAACTATGGCATCTACATCAGACGACGCAAGGCGGTCACAATATAATTTAAAAGAACCAAGAACATCTAGTACTACACAAACTAAAAGGACGTGTTGAAACTTTCGATATGTATATAAGTGGACACTAACAATGCAACAGCTCTCCATACACCGCCAATAATAGCCTCTCATGTGAACTGTCACAACATCATGGTGTGACAGTTGCTTGATGTTGTGACAGTTGCTATAACTGTCACATAAAAAGTATTCAGAGTGATACTCAGAGTACATGAACTTACAACCTAGGCACACAACTTCAAAGATGGGGGTAAAATTCACACAATGTAAATAATTGTAATCAACTAAAATACTGGCAAAACTTTTTGTCACCGCATGAAGGAAGCTACACACCTGGCATGATCCTTCAGGGCCCTGTTTACTTGTTGTTGTGCAGAGCGCTTAACTTCATCAATCGTCAACTAAACAAATAATGTGGAAGTCAGAGACGCATAGTGTAATGACTAATGACCACACAATTAATAACTGTATAATACAGGCAATAATAAGCTATGCAACAATAAGCCTTCGATATCAAAAACAGTTTCTGCTATTATTGGTCCAGCATTTATTAGACCATTAAGAGCCTAACAGTACAGTAGCACAAGATGATAAAAAATTTCACCCTACACATCACACCCTTTTGGACAACTAAGCCAGCCATTCAATAATACGTCCCAAAAATATAAACCCTAGGAAGGCATGACCAAACATGCCAAGTTTTTTCTCCATAAGATGTTTCAATGATAGCTTGCCGAACACAACAAGCCTATTAATAAAAATCAGTTTCAAGCCCAACATGGTTTTAAATGTATGTGTAAATGCAAACATGCACAGGGATAGATATTGAAAAGAATGTCTACGGTATCAGTAAAAGTTTGGAACAAAACCTGCACAGCAGCGGCTGTTTCCAACGCTATCTTCTGGCTCACAGCAGCATTGCTTTCAAAAAAGTTAACAATTTGATCTACAGAGTTCTTGAGATACTAATCAAAGGCAAATGCATATCATCAGCTGAAAATCTCATTTTCTTAAAAATTATAATAAAAATAGAATATAATAAAAAACTTACTGTGACATAACATGGAGAAGCCTTAGCAACCATACTCCAGTCCACTTTAGCATCAAAGGGTTTATAGCGGAAAACCCCAACTAATGAATCATAGGATGTAGCGCTCTACATTAAATGATCAGAACTCAACATCTAAATGATAATTTTAAGGTGTGTGTGCAGTACTCGTTTACCAAATACTTGTTACAACAGAAGAGAATGAAATTAAACAAACCATACCTCAGCAAGGAGACCATCAGGTGATGACAAACGATAGGAACCCAATTTCATGTCAAAAACTTTTGCATCTTTATAAAACTTCATCAAACAATCAAGGTTCTCGCATGACAATTCAGCAACAATCTCATGTGCTTCAGCAAGTCTTGAAGCATTATGTTTTATGTGAACCTCTAGTAAGATATGGACAACATCCCCACGGTCATCTTCATTCGGCAACTCTTCATTGTTATCGCCTTCCTTGTATCCAATGATTTCATTCAGTTGTTTCCAATCTTCATCAGTGAAGCTCCTAGGTTGATTTCCATCTTCAACAGATTCACCGCTCCTGTAATCACAACGGAATCACTAAATAACACGAGCGCTCATCAAGTAAACTTTGTTTGACAAGAAAGAAAGGGTGAAGGTATTACCATCCAAACGACCACCATGATTTCTTTGAATTCTGTTTCTTCAAGTAAATATCAGACTGCGCAGACTTCTCCAAAAACTTGTGTGCCAGCATCCTGTTCAAGTAAATTTCAATCATAATGCAAAGCTGTGAGGACTACTAAGGAAAGACCAGTATATGTCTTTCTTATCAGTTGAACAATTCCATCCCACCAATTATCATATACAAAAGAAAAGGTAAAAAAGTTTTCCAAACAACAATACTTTTACTTCTTTATTGCTAGAAGTTTTCAACTTCAAGTTTTTTTCAAATTCTGTGCATGCAAAGAACCAGTGCCTTTTAATTTCTAAAGGTTGGAGAATTGATCCCTAGGGTCATAGACGTGTAAGTGATACCAAATTTGTCCTAGCAAATACGTAGTTGATAGTTTTCATCAGATTCTGAAAACAAGTCACAGCATGCGATATTCGCAAATTCGCTAACCCATAAATAATATAAATAAATACAGATATTTACGGTCAAGTCATGAAAGATAAGTGATAAGGTTCAACACCTTGGTCAACTTTGCTAATAGATCATACTATGAAGGTTCTAAATGTAACATAACTAAAATCTTGAAACAAAACTATACCTCCACTGCACAATAAGTTCAATATCAAGTTCACGGTCTAATTCCTCTATGTCTTTATCGTCATCGATGGTTTCTCGACCAGGTTCGGATTTTAGCAGTGAAGCATACAAAGATATGTACTTTTTACGCAAGGTTGCATACTTCAAGACCTGCTCCCAAGACATTTTCCCACTGCGAGCAGACATAGCATTATATAATGTAAATTTCCCATGCATTGAAATATAAATTCTTTTAAACAAGTAAACTGGTTAAATTAATATAAACCAAATTCAGTAACTAAAAAAAATATGCAAACTATTTAAGCAGATAGTTACCTATACCCCTATATATGCGGAAAAAACAACCCGAATGAATAAACCTTAATTCACAAGGCTTCTAAAGGTGCTCATTTTATACAGTACAAAACTAAATTATAAGAATATGAGAATCATGAGATACAACAGGATGTGAAATAATTCAGTGAATACCTTGCCTTCTTCATCTGGTCTGATATAACTCTGCACGCATACTTCCACCATGATCTTGGATCAGATCTCACAGGGGCAAGAGGCCGAAAATGAGCATATTTCAATCGTTGGTTAAATGAAGAGAAGTTGTCAGCTAGCTTCAGTAAATCCCTGTAACCACTCTGCAAAATTTTGAAATAAATGCCAGTTAAAGAAACAATTAATATCATCAAGAGTTGCTACTAATGAGGTTATATAGAAAATAAATTCATCAACCTTTGACAAACAAATTGTCACATCATCCAAGCTCACTGCTGCTTTCTGTAATGGTTGATCTCGATTAGATGAATTTGAGCGCTGCTTTAAATAGGTGGCATTTCCAGATACAGGTTGCAGAACGTATGAGTGCTTCTGAACAAGACCAGTGGCTGGCTTTCCATCCTTTGTGCCAAAACTGAAGACCTGAAGTGGATTCTTAGTACAATGACATGGCAGCTGAAAGCTAAAAGATCAAAGTAGACTGGTTAACATATACGAATCATACCTGATCCCATTCAGAAGGTTGCAACTTCTCCCATGGTTTCGTAATATGCCATGGACTAATATCAGAGTCCAAATATACAGCCAGCCTTTCAAGTTCTACAGACTGGAAATAACTAGAAAGTAAAATAAGTAGGTGCATAAAGAGACTTTTCTGAGAGATAACTGCAACTTGTTTAAACTGATTCACTCTACTTGATACACAAAACCAAACCCAGTATGAGAGTCCAATTAAAAAGAACATACAACAATAGGGCATCCCTACACTAGAGCCAACTTAACTCAGCAGCTTTTGCATACAAGTTTAACAAATGTGTGGAATAACTCATGCAGAGTGGCATAATATCTTTTTTTTTTGAAAGGCCAATAATATTAAAGAAGGAAAAAAGGGCTACTAACAAGACGCGAGAAGCCCAACAACGTACACGAAAAGAAAATAAACCTTACAAGGCGAAAACATACAACAAACTATAATGAGAAATTTACAAAACTAAACTTGCACCATTTCTCCCAAAGACAGCAATGACTTCGCATGTCTCATCAGGATTGCTAGCAAGACCAATAATAATATGACAATTCCCTATGCAAACCTTTAAGATTCTATAGTTAACAATCCCAGAAACATGATTCCTAGGTATTAAACACAAAAGTGATATCACATTTATATTACATATGCTAGGTGCTGCAAAGATGATAAGTCATGCATATCAAAGCTTGTAATTTAAAAAGAAGACCTTTTGTAGTTGCTCTAATGCGCCACCGGTGACAAAAGCCTCCTGCCCATTATCATCAACTGTTGAAGCTGAGAGTTTCTCCAAGGTAACACCAGCTGCAAATGGATGGCCAGGATTGCTGAAATACAAAAGGAATTAGCTGCAAATTCAAGTAACAAGGCAACAAAGAGAACTAAAAATAATTACCTTTCAAGGTCTTCATATCTGATATGTATACTCGATATTGATAGCTTTAAATTTCCTATTATTGTGTTGATGAAGGACCCCAGCCATGATTTATTCTTAAAAACAATAGAACATTATGTTATTCATTTGAATGGAAATCAGAAAGCCTAATAAAAACATAATAGAACTTCTCATAGTACAGATATCAAATACTATTTCAACAGTTTCATGTACCAAAGAAGAAGGTGACATCTGTTAATTAGTAGATCTTCGATTAAAAGAGATATATATATAGAGAGAGAGAGAGAGAGAAAGAGAGAGTATGGTAAAAGAAACGCTTGCACGATGATTATACTAAGAGCATGCACAAAGAGAGCAATTACAGTAAGACACCAAAATCCTGATGGGTCAAAATGAAGAAAAAGTTCCATATATCATATTATGTTCCTTGTCAAAAGCATCATCATATTAATGTCTATATATGTAAAACAAGTGTTATTTGAATTTTAGGCAAATACCATTTCGGTGGTCAGTATCCGCCTACTCTCCAGCATCTTCATTTCCATGTCCTGTTTCAAGATACATGATTATTTGGATGATCATCAATCAGACATCACAGAACAGTATGCTGGCGTCTTACATGTATACGGGATTTCTTAGTTTTTTGAACAACATCCTCGGTATAACCTTCAACTTGTGTCTCAGGTTCAGCTAATAAATAGATACGATCTAAGTATACCAAAACCGGCTCTTGACCAATTCTGCTCCAAGGAACCTGATATACAGAAATATATAAAGGAACTCAATTTTTCAAGCAATGGCATAACAAAGATTTCAAATTGGTATCGCTTACATATTTAATTGTTTGATACAGAGAAAGTATATAATATTTTCATCAATGTAGAAAACAAAAACAAAAAAAAAACAGCGAACATGAGGATTAGAGGCAAACAACATATCAGTCATGAGTATTGTTGAACCGGTACTTAGTTTTAAAAAACATGAGGCGCACCGAAGTGATAGGATCTCAAACCGAGGCGCGAAGCGCAAAAGCGCACCGCTTTTCGTACATGAAGCACAAAGTATTTGTCCTTAGAAAAATTATATTACTCAATAGGTTTCTATCACCACTTACTAAAACTTAAGACAAAGATAAGCTTTATATATGATTTTATATGTAACCTATATGTACAAAATATGTATGATACAGTCATTGTAACTCTCTACATGAATATGAGAAGACTTATCACCCCCCACCTTGAGCTTCACTGATCCAAGAAAGCCTGCCTTAACCTTGACAGGCAACTTGAGCGCATTGAGCGCCTCCGGCTTCAGCTGCATGTTTGTTAATTCTACATTGCCTGTTACAAACGACCAAATATCAAACATGGTATAGAATAACATAACATGGAACTTGGAGACTTCATATGTATACAATACCAACAAGATAGTTAGCATAAGCTTCATATCACACTGACTTCAAATACAAGAGTCTTAACCAAATATCAGATAACAGTAATATTTATCATAGCCATTACTAAGGTCAGCACATAACTCGAATACGACAACACATTTCATCCTGTTACCGTAACTAACGATGCACAAATTACAAAATGTCAGGTGAGTAACAAATCCACCAATCTCAAGGCAACTAACTATCCTCCCTAGGCCAAATTTAATCAGTATACAAATGCTTTAAAAACCTAAACTGGTTGTCTCTTCAAGTTAACTCAAGGAACTAAAAATGCATATCACACACACTGAGCAGTTTATGGCATTCACATCACACAAGAGTTGTTGTATGAACGGCACAAAACCGCACACCAACAGTCCATTAAACATTATCAGTTCAGCTATAACTCACCCCTACTACCTCTAATCGGCTGCCACATTTGAAGTTTGCATTTATAATCCCATTTTAATGGACTTGAGATTTAATCAAGTGTTCAAATGCTTTAATCTACTACCTCTAATCCCAAGGCAACTAACTATCCTTCCTAGGCCAAATTTAATCAGTGTTCAAATGCTTTAAAAACCTAAAATGCATATCACACACTCTCAGCAGTTAATGGCAATAACGTCGGTAGTGTTTGAAGTGTGCAAAACCGTTAAACATATCATTTCAGCTAGCTATCTAATAACCTGCCATATAAGAAGTTTGCATTTATATCCCCAATTTATGCCCTAATTGGTATAAAGTATAAACACCACCATAGAAGTTCTAAGAGAGTGTATGATGCGTAAAATGATGGAAATGAGTTGATGAAGAAGAATAGTATTACCTTGCCAGACGCTGATGCTGAGAGCTTCTTTACTGAGTCCACGGACATAGTTGCCGAGATACCTCTGCAACAGGTACGCTACTTGATCCTCCAACATCTTCTTCTAATTATTATTATTATTAGAGAACTCTCAATTTGATTTTGAGCATAATAATAAGTATAGGAATTAATCAATTAAGAGGAATACAAGGACTGGTGGTTCGGTGGAAAGTGTGTAATTGAATCGATTGAAGGTTCGATGAAAGAGAGAGAGAGACACGTCTGAATTAACAGCTGGCTGGGCCACGTATTCGAGGTTTTTTGTACACAGGGTGCCGGAAATGAGATTAAAAATATTGAAATCAGGTCTCACGTGATCGATTAATTTAATAGTAATAGAGGTGTAGTTGACGTTATGATTTGCTATCTTAACTTGATCACCAAGTTATCCTAATCGACTATGATATTGGGTTTTCTAGATTGTAAATGATGATACTAGGGTGGTGGTTGTCTTGGATTTTGGGTGTGATGTAGATGATCATTTATGTTTACGTTGTTAAATGGTTCTCCTAGAATAAGTGTGTAACGCACTTGTAAATTACGAGCTAGATCCGTAACATCCATTATAATTTAATAATGTTAAGGTTAAAAGTGAACGTGGCCAAACAGTTGGTTAGACCAACCTTCAAATTAAAGTAATCATCTTAAGATGGTTCGTATTATGGCTTAGAAGATATTGACAGTTCGTATAATTTGGCAGGTCGTTTAATCCTTCTGACAGTTTGTTTGTATTTGACGACTCCCTAAAAATCTTCTTATATAAGTCTAAAGAATGAGTCAGCACTTTCAATTTTGACAACTCTTTGTCAACCCCTCATTCTTGACATATCTCATCATTCAGGCTATAACAAGGGTCTTAATACATCCATAATTATGCACACTTCATCCAAACACTTCCCAATCCTTTCACACTCATTCGAATCTTAAATGTTGGTATTCTTGAATCTGATTGATGAAAAATTAGTAGAAGGCTTTGTCAAGGTGTTGTCAATCTAGCAGGCGTGTTAATATTAAAGTAATAAGCTACTTAATAGGCATCTTTGAGGTAAAGTTTCGACACTATATGTTAAGATTCCGATCTTATGAGCTTTAATCTGGTAAGGATCATCAAACATTGTTAAAGTCATGTAAAAACTACCCAATTTAATCAAATATATTATATTATGTCCATGGTCTTTATGTTGGCCAACCCCCATCCCTTGCCTCTTTATGTTGGCCAACCCTCGTCCCTAGCCCCTTTATGCTAGCTAACCCCACAACCACAACCTGGTTAATATCAATATATCGCCCTCTCTAATCATATGCTTGCCATATTTGTCTATGGTTTAAATTAGGATTCAGTTGTCATGAAAATCGAACTTGTTCCATGTTTAACAACAATTTGAGGTAGAAATTGAGAGTAAAAATGGGGTATATGGGGAAAGACCATGTATGAAGGTATGCTCATCCACTCCAACCATTTATGGCAATACTTATGGAACTCTGAGGGTTTGAAGGAGAAATAGCATGGTTGATGATTGTGTTATTATTTTATCTTTTACATATGCTTTCTCAAATACCATCACTAGCAATACGTTTCTACAATGACTCACATAATCATAGCTCGTTTGAGTTTCTACCAGTTTTAGTTTATAATGACATAAATTGAGACAAATGCATATCACACGTATATACAACATAATCAAAGTAAAATTGAAATATCAAGAGATGTTGTGCGTTGACGTGTATAGGTTGAAGAAGATGAAGTGGGTGGGTGGTGGGTCCCATCAAAATATACCATTTTGGTAAATAGTTTTATAACTACATCAATTTGGTAATTATTTTTTCTAACTACACCAATCTAGGATAAAACTCCTATTTGTTTTGTATTTACAACACATCAACGTTCACGACATGATCAGACGTCCATGGCTACCTGTGTGCTCTGTCCTTTACATAAATTGTTCTTATAGTTTTTGTGACATCTTTATTATTGTATACAATAACTACTATCAAATTCGAATATCCTTGTTTTTAATGGCACATTTTGGGAATATCCTTGTAATAATGACAAAATAAAAAAAAAATTGTCAAAATCTGCACAATATATGGTATTCCTATTTTTGTTATGGGGCTAATTTCAAAAAAAAATAATGCATCTTTTCTAGTTTATCCGTTTATGCAATAGATAAAATTATGAATGTTTCTTCCCATTTTTCTAACAAAACCCATTTGTTTTTAAGAGATAAGTTACTTGAATAATATAAGGTTTTGGTTACTATTTAGTATTTACTGCTTTTTGGAAGTTGATTTAATAAATGTTATCAAAGTTTGTTATTACTTAGGTTTTTTTCTTCCTCAGTTATCTTCTATTTTAAGTTAATCTAAAAATACAATCATTAAATAGTAAATAAGTTTAAGATATCTTACAATCGGGTCTGTTAATTAAAAAGATTCATATAAAGCTTAGGTTGTTTTGTTGTTAAAAATGTACAAATAACCATAATAAAACATAGAAGAAAACTAACTACTATTAGGCATTACGCGTTCATGTAATTAATTTGCAAACTTACATTAACTTTCACTTGATGCAGGAGTATAGGACGACTTACTTATTTTAAAAGCCAAAAGCGAATAAATATTTTGAAAGCTCTGTTAAAATTAACTCATTATAAATCCTTCTTCTTTATTCAGTCTTTGGATCAACAACTAATAAATTAACAAGCATAAGCAACTAATGTAGTAATCAACTAAGCAACCATTTATTAACTAAGTCTAAAACACATAAACAATAAGCCAATAAAATAAACAAGGAACTTATCATTACAAAGTTATTGCAAAATATTAAAAACTATATAACATTTAAGGTTAATAACAAATAGAAATTTATCTTTAAAATTATAATATTTATAAAGTGTTTTAATACTTATTTTTAACAACAAAACCCACTTTTACATGAAACTAAAATATTTATAGAGAGTTTTTAATACTTTTTCTCAACAACAAAATCCAATTTTACATTACACTTGCAAGGACTTAAACTCACAATCTTACATTTATGAGTGAAACATATACCACTAGATCAATAAGTCATGATTAATGCTTTCAAATTTTAATAAATTATAATTTATTATAAAAGTAATTTTATTATTCATGCTTCATTAAATGATTGAACTTATTATTATTCTCTTCTCATCAAAACTTGATTAATTAAAATATATTAAAAATTAAAATATAATTTTTATTAATTTCAGTGGGTTATATATGAATATCAACCATAGATGGGCCTAGAAGAATACTAGCCCATAGAGGTGCACATTCTGGTTAATCAGTTAACCAATATGGCGAGAAATAACCGGTTAGACCGGTTAATCTGGACAGGTACTAACCGGTTTTGAAACAAACACACCTTACCTGGAATAATCGGTTTCGGGTATTACCGAAGTGGTTAGCCGGTGAATAACAAAAAAAACCAGGTTTTTATAAAATAGTAAAAAGATTCTCAGTTAACCGGTTTCAGAAATCAATAATATAAATCGGTTTCTAACCGACGATTAGAATCGGGTATAAACCGGTTAGGGGTGGACCATTTACCAACCGGTTAGGTTCGCGGTTAGAAATCGGCAAAAAACCAGTTAACCGGTTAGCTTGTGCACCTTTACTAGCCCACGACATGGGTGCACAACTTGACTTAATCCACAAAGCAGGGGAAAAATTGAAGTGCAATTATAAATTTGTTTCAAAATTTGAAATAAATAAATACAAATATGCATAATACTTATTTTTATATTGACGACCCAAAAAAATTGAATGTTTGAACCTTAAGCGTATTTACGAATTAAAACGAGTTGGTCTTGATTTAGAGCGCCCGCAACAGTGGAAAATTTGTTTGTTCAGATCTGGAGCACCGGTGGAAGGGAGGGAGAGCAAGAACAATATTAAAATCTGGACAAGTTTCGAACAAGTTTTCGAGGGAAGGCAAAACAAAGAAGAGAGAAGGGAATGTGGAAGAGAAGAGAAACATGAGATGGTGGCTGTGATGTAGCGGCCAACTTTTAACACCATCATGTGTAGCGGAGAGACCCTGACCCCACTAAATAATCAAGCACGTGTAATGGTTTAACAAACAAATTTATTGATTATTTTTTTTTATGAAAAATGTGAAAAATCGTTTGATTGGTTAATAAAAAACCCTGGCCCCACTACCAATTTCTCACGTCAACCATTGAAGTAACGCGCTCCACCATTGGTGCCACTCTCCTCATCTCCGAAATGATGTTTGACAAGGCTGGCCCTTAGGTAGGGCAACCAGGCAACCGACACAGGCCCGTAAATTTTAAGAGTCAATTATATATATATATATATATATATATATATATAGTTCTAAATCATTTTTCTATATAAACTAGGTATGGATTTTTAATCATCTTAAATATATTGGACCCAAAATCCTTTTTTATTCATAATCCATTTAATTTATCAAGCCCAAACTAAAATTGAAAACTAAATAAAAAATTAATGTTAATCGTCATTTGAAAAAAAAAATCATATAGGAATGTCAATCATAGATGGGCCTAGAATAATAATATTTTTTTATAAAAAATTGTTAGTGCACGGTTTTGCGTCTAGAGTTTTTGTAATTATCATTAATGTTTATTTGATATTTTAATGTAATATTTAATTAGACTAATTCGTTATGTTTGAGTCTAGTTCGCTAGGAATGTTAGCGAACTAAGACTAGTTCGTTAAGGTTAAGTCTAGTTCGCTAGGAATGTTAGCGAACTAGGACATTATAATGTATTCCCTCCTGATTCGTTAGGGGATGTTAACGAATCAGGGGGTGGTTCGTTAAGTTAAGTTATTTAACGAAGGGGATGCTGGTTCGCTAGGGGATGTTAGCGAACCAGATCATCTTCTATAAATAGTGAACCACTGTTCACTTGTAAAATGTTGAAGTTTTGAGAGAAATAACATTATTCAGAAAGATTTAAAGTATTCTCTCTCTCTCAAGCTTCACGTTAAACTTATTGATAATATATACTACATACCAATAACAATCGAGCTAAGGTATTAAAGAGTTAGATCCGTATGATTAGTATTAACGTATAGATCTAGATCAGATATAAACATTAGTTATTGATTAGAACGAGTGTAAACGGGATCAAACAAGTGGTATCAGAGCTTTCGGGGCTCAACTCGCTTGGTTTGATTGTTATTGTTATAGTTTTTGTGTTTATTTTTTGTTTGGATTGAGTTTGAATCAATTTGAGTTGATTTGGATTGAATCTGGATGGATTAGAGTGAATCTGGTTTAGTTAAAATATTATTGATGTTCAATTGAGTGGAATTGGATTGTGGATTGGATTTGTGATGTTTATTGTGTTTTCGGTTTGAGTCCGTAAACAGGGGATTAGTTTTGATTGAAATTGGTTCGTGTATTGTGATAATCGGTTACGAGATGTGTTGAGTTGAATTCGCGTTGTGATTACAAAGATTTTGGTATATTATTTGTTAAGTTTGGTTAAGAATTGAGTGAGTATTACGAATCTGGAATTGATAAGTTTCTGGGTTTGATCTTCATATTTCTGGAAAATTGTTCTTGAATGTTTGAAGATTTGAAGATGAATGCGATTCGTTATAAAGTTTCAAGCGATTCGCTATGTCTTTAATTTGATTCGCTATCAATTCTTGCCATTCGCTAATCAGTTCGCTAACTGATTCGTGTAAGTTAATTAATTCGTGTTATCTAGTTCGCTAAACTAGATAACTGATTCTTTGACACGTGTTTGTCTTGGAATTTGTGCTCTAACAACTTTTTGCCACGTGGCAGAAAGGAATCAAGTTTGTTACAAACGGTTGTAACAACCTGATTCGTTATAGTATAATTCGCTATAGTGTTGATTCGTTATCAACTGTAGCTGATTCGTTATCTTAATTCGCTAAGCACTTCTTAGTAATTCGTTAAGTTGACTTGGTCAATTCGTGTGATCAATTCGTTAAGTTGACTTGGTCAATTCGTGTGATCAATTCGTTAAGTTGACTTGGTCAATTCGTCTGATCAATTCGTTAAGTTGACTTGGTCAATTCGTTTGGTCAATTCGTTAAGTTGACTTGTGATTCATTAAACCTTCATCACATTCGTTATCTGTTTCGCCATTTGGGTGATTCGTTAACTTTATTTGTGATTCGTTAAGTTGACTCGCTAGGTTGACTTTTGATTCGCTAACACACTCACCTCATTCGTTAAGACTTGATTCGTTAAGACACAGTTCGCTACAACTGTTCACAGTTCGCTACAACTGTTCCAATTCGCTATTGCTGTTCACTGATTCGTTAAGAGATTTCATTATTTGATTCGTTTTCAAAGATGGCTGGTATGTATGCTTTGGCATCTCAAAATATGTTGATGCAACAGATGTTGCAACTTGATACCGAGATAGGTTCACATTCTAAATGTCCAAGATTGATGAAGTTCAGTGATTTCGTCAAATGGGAACCTCGGTTTCGTGCACATTTGGGTTCGGTTCATCCTGACTGCTCATATTGTCTTGATGAGGTATATGTTGCACCAATGATTGGTGATGATACTATTGGGTATACTCCTAAAGTTGTCTCTCAATACTCACAAGAAGAGAAGAAAGCTTTAGAAATCGAGATAAAAGCATATTCTACTTTGACTATGGCTTTACCAGAGAATATTTTTCATCAAGTTGGAAGTATCAAGAGATATGCATCTTTGTTTCAACATCTGCGGATGAGAAGCATGAGAAACACAGCTGAGAGTAAGAAAGTGATGCTCAAGTTTCAATTTCGAAGCTTTAATTTATTAAAAGGAGAAACAGTTGAAGAGATGACTACAAGATTTAGTCACTTAATTGCTGAAATGGACAAGATGAAAATGGAAATTTCTGAAAGAGATAAAATTGACACTATCAAGAGTGTGCTTCCTAGTTCCTACTCAACATTTCTCATGGTTTTGAAAGAGAATGATTATTTTCTGAATGAAGATTTGACAGCACTTGAATTTCTACAAAAGATCGAAGCTAGAGAATATGATCTTAAGTGTCAAAAATCTTCCAAAGAAAATCAAGATCCAGCTTTCTATGGTGGAAGTATGCCTCTCAGTTCAACAATCTCACCAATCACTGCTTTTCTTACTCATGCCGCAAGTGAAAAAGAATCTGCTATATTTAATGATCCAAAAGTTTGTTTCTACTCTGCTGGTAATTCAGGTGGTTCTGGAAGTTCTACTAGTATTAATCCATTTGCTACACCACCTAGTGTGAATATGAAGGAAGCTGAGCAAAACTTTGCTTTTCTGACGGCATTTATGTCCTCATATGAAAACTTGGTGAGTAGTAAAATTGCCACAAGTGAGTTAACTGATGAGGATTATGATCAGATAGATCCGGATGATCTAGAGATCATGGATTTGAAATGGAATATGGCCATGATTGTTCGTAAAGTTAAAAGATTCATGCAGAGAACTGGAAAAGATCTTCCAGCGTTAAACAAGAAGTTGGGTTTTGACAAATTAAAGGTGAAGTGTTATAATTGTCAAGAATTCGGGCATTTCGCGAAGGAATGTGACAAACCAAGAAAAGAATACACTGGACCTCGTGGTCAAAGTCAAAATGCTTCTTCACCACGGGGAAGTGATGCTGAAAAGAAACCATCTTCTTCAACAACACAAGCAATGTTAGCAGACGGGACTGATTGGTCACAACGGCTACTATGCAATGATGTTCAAGCAAATTTAGCTATGTTTGGGTTACATGAAGATTGTCAAGATACTACTGGTAGTGTGGTGTCTTCAGATAATGATTCTGGATCTGATTCTGACGACTCCTACGACAAGCCTTCTGAATCAATGTTTGCTTGCATGGCTAAGATCAATGAGGTTAGTAATTCTATTTCTTCTACTTCATTTGTTAAAACATCATGTGTTGACTGTGAATCTAGCAACTCTAAGTTAGAAGCTTTGAAAAGTCAAAATGATAATCTTATAAGAGAAATTGCTTCTCTTAAGGACACTTATCGACAATCTCTTGAGTCTCAAATGAAATCTCGAGAAAAGATTGAAGCATTGTCGACAAGTAATCATGATCTCAAAGCCGAGTTATCTGTGAAAATGACCATTAATGACCAAAAGTTTCAGGAAATCTTGAAACATCGTTCTAAGATAACTGAGCTTGAGAATGAGGTTCTTGAGTTGAAGAACAAGTTGGGTAAATTTCGAAATTCTTCATTTTTATTGAATGAAATTATTGAAGTTTCTGGAAAACAAAAAGATTCTAAGAAAGGTATTGGTTTTGTTGAAATTCCACCACCTTTTCATAATGATTATAAAATTAATCCTTTTGCAAGAAAAGAAGAGGATTTGATTCAAAAGGAATCTGTGATTTCTGAAAAACCTAAAATGATTAAACCTGAAATTGTTAAACCCCAAGTTGCTCCTCAAAAATCTCATATCCAAAGCAAAAAGGTGTTTGTTGAACACAATGACGAGGTCATTATCGAGGATGTGTTTGAACCAGAGATTATACACAAGAATACGAACATCCCCAGTTCTAATCATATTCTGTGCGAACCTCACGAATTTGAGGAAGCAGTGTATGGTTCACACAAACCTCAAGAGAAAAAGGAAAATTCAAAGAAAGTAAACTCTATGAAGGCAAAGAAGTCAGTTAAACCGAAAATTTCTGATGAGGAATTAATGCGTTTCATTAATCCTTCTAGTTCTAAGCCATCTGCTGCTAGAGTTTTTAAGTTAAAGGGAATACACATAATGTTCACTGAAAAAGATATTCCAATTAGTATCATTAAGCCTGAGCTAATTGAGAGTGTTTTTGTTAATGAAACTTCAAAAATTCAAGAACTTGAACGTGTGTATGCTCAAACAAAAACATCAGTTCAATCTGATCCATTGACTAAGGCAAAACAATTTTTAAAACAAGCTCAGAAGATTAACTTTGTTAAGTCAACTGGAACAGATACACTAAAAAGTTTTTCAAACAGTTTTAATTTAGATTTTTATTTAAAGAAGAAATCTGAATTATCTGATGAGTTTTCTAAGAGCATGACTAAAATTGTGAGTCATCATCAACCATCTATTCCAATTTCTTCTAAACATCACCATGTGGACATGCGAACGTGTTTTTTATGCGGTCAACAAGGTCATGTTGTGAAGAATTGTAATCAACAGAACTTTCAAAATCTTCATCCTTTTATCAAGGACAAATCTAAACCAATTCCAGTGGTTAAGGAGATTCTGAAACGACCTGTGTCGTATGCTGATGATACTCATATTTATTCTCTGATGTGAATCCTCGGAAGGTGTTTCATATCAATGAGACACACGGTCAAGTGAAACCAAAATTCATTCCAACTGAACCTATATGTCAAAACAGGAATTCAAACATTGTTCAGGCAGCATACTTAAGACGAAAGTCTAAGAAGCCAGTAACTTATTCACAAGTGGCTGAACAACAATTGAAAACTGTTAAACTTAATGTTCAAAGAGAAAACCAAAAGGTGCCCAAGACTGAGGCCTGGGCTGCCTTTTTGAACTAATCACTCTTGTTTATGTGTAGGGTTCATCCAAGACCATTTCTGGTGAAAACTGGATCATGGATAGCGGATGTTCTCGTCATATCACCGGAAATCTCGACCTATTGACCAACGTAAGAAATATTCAAGGGGGTTATGTAGCGTTTGCTGGGAATTCTGGGGGCATGATCACACAAGAGGGTGACGTTTCAAATGGTCATATTACATTTGAAAAAGTAAATTATTGTGACAAGGTTGATCATAACTTATTGAGTGTATCGCAGATTTGTGATAAAAAGTACACTACAATATTTACTGACAAAGAGTGTCTTATCTTGAAACCGGGTTTTATTATTCCCGAGGACATGGTTGTCATGCGATCACCACAATCAAATGATATTTATGTCTTAAACATGAGTTCTAAGATATCAACATCGATCGAAACATGTTTTGTCTCGAAAGCAACCGAGAAAGATTCGATTTTATGGCATCGAAGAATGGGTCACATTCATGTTAGAAAGATGAATTATTTAATGGCAAATAATTTAGTTGAGGGTGTCTCGTTAAAGAACTTTAAGTTATCTGATCACTGTGTTGCATGCAAGAAGGGCAAACAGAAGAAGAAGACACATCATTCTAAGTTATTGAATTCCATTAATACTCCTCTTGAATGACTTCATATGGATTTATTTGGTCCAGTGAATCGTGCGAGTATTTATGGAGACTGGTATTGTCTGGTAGTGACAGATGATTATTCAAGATATTCATGGGTGTTATTTATGAGTTCAAAAGATCAAACACCTGTTTTGGTACAAAATCTTATCACTAAGATAGAATCATTGTACAAACAGAAGGTGAGGAGAATCCGAAGTGATAATGGTACTGAATTCAAAAACACTATTTTGGATTTCTTTTGTATTCAAAAGGGAATTCACCGAGAATATAGTGCATCTTATGTACCACAACAAAACGGTGTTGCTGAAAGGAAAAATAGAACTCTGATTGAAGCTGCACGTACAATGCTTGCTGATTCAAAGCTTCCTATTCAATTTTGGAATGAAGCAGTGAACACAGCTTGTTATACACTTAATCGGGTTCTAACAGTAAAACGACTCAAGAAGACAGGCTATGAAATCTTAAATAACAGAAAACCTAATTTAAAGTACCTGGAACCATTTGGGTGTCCGTGTACAATGTTGAAAAAGGAATCGGGTAAATTTGATGAAAAGGCTATCGAATGATATTTCTTGGGATATGCGTCTCCAAAGAAAAGAGTATTTAATTTTACATTTGGCTGTGTTGAAGAATGGTACCATGTGGACTGTCAAAAGTACACAACTCCTCCTCAAGGGAAAGGTCCAGACTGGATGTTTGACTACAATAGTTTATTCAATTCTTTTATTCCTTCGGCTGAACACATCGATGAAGATCTGGTTAGAGCATACTTTGAAGAACACTTGAACATTCCAAGCTCTTCAAGTTCTAATGCAGTTGAAGTTCAACCAGATGCTACAACTGAAGAATCTCAAGTTGTTCCTCCAATTGTTATTGACTGTGCTTCTACTTCTTCCGATGATGATCAAGCTGAGATTCAAATTATTGATCTTGATAGTGATAATGCTTCATCTCCCGAGTTGGGTGAACATTACACTAATTTATTTGATAATGTTGTTGTTCCTGAAAATCCTACTCTTCGGATTCATGGATATCATCCACAGGTCAATATCATTGGAGAACTTGATGTAGGCGTTCGTACACGTCATTAAGTTGCTTCGTCAAGCGTCAATAACGTATTGTGTGCTTATACTAATCTACACTCTTCGGGAATTGTGAATATTGCTAAATTTAATTGCTTTCTATCTTAAGTTGAGCCAATGACAGCTCGTAAGGCACTTGAAGATCCTTCTTGGGTAGAAGCTATGCAAGAGGAATTACAGCAATTTGCACGATTGGGTGTTTGGGATTTAATAGACAAGCCTGCTAGAGTCAAGAAAGCTATTCCGACTAAGTGGGTATTTAAATGTAAAAAGGACGATCGAGGGGTGATTGTCAGAAACAAAGCACATTTAGTGGTGCAAGGTTTTCATCAGCAAGAGGGTATTGATTATACTGAGGTATATGCTCCAGTTGCTAAATTAGAGTCGATTCGAATCTTCCTGGCTTATGCTGCTTACAAGAATATCAAGGTCTATCAAATGGATGTTAAAAGTGCTTTTCTCAATGGTGAACTACATGAGGAAGTATTTGTTCAACAACCACCTGGTTTTGAAGATCCTGATTATCCAGACCGTGTTTACCGTTTAAACAAGGCCCTGTATGGTTTACATCAAGCCCCGAGAGCTTGGTATGGCACACTCGCCGACCATCTGACGGATAATGGATTCAAACGAGGAACTGTTGACTGCACTTTATTTTATAAAACTGTTGGTGATGATCTTCTTCTAGTCCAGATTTATGTTGATGATATTATTTTTGGGTCTACAAATGACACTTTATGTAAGGAGTTCGAGAAGTCAATGTAAACAAAGTTCGAAATGAGCTCGATGGGAGAGATGAATTTCTTTTTAGGGCTGCAGGTTCATCAGTCTGATAAGGGAATCTTCATTCATCAGACTAAATATGTGAATGACGTCTTGAGCCGATTCAAGATAACTGCCGGAAAAATCCCTTCAACTCCTCTTCCAGTGGGTCACAATTTATCACCGGATGAATTGGAGGATACCGTTGATCCGACCCTTTATCGTGCTATGATTGGTTCTCTAAGTTATTTAACTGCTTCTCGACCCGACATAATGTTTGGTGTTTGTGTGCGTGCTAGGTATCAAGCTAGTCCCCGAGTGACTCACCTGGCAGCGGTCAAGCGTATTTTGCAATATCTACGGGGAAATTCTGACATCGGGTTATTGTACCCCAAAGATAATACTTTCGATTTTACCGCCTATAAAGACTCAGATTATGGAGGATGCAAGATCAACTTCAAATCAACGACTGCAGGATGTCAATTCTTAGGAAACCGGCTTGTTTCCTGGCAGTGTAAGAAGCAGACAACGGTCTCTACTTCAACCGCCGAAGCTGAATATGTTGCAGCCTCGAGTTGCTGTTTCCAGGTTTTGTGGATACAACAACATCTTCGCGACTACGGTTTGAAGTTTCTTACTACTCCCATCTTGATTGATAATTCTGCGGCTATAAGTATCACCAAGAATCCCGTACAACATTCTAAAACGAAACATATCGAGATTCGATATCATTTTATACGGGATTGTTATGAAAAGAAATTAATTGATCTTGAGAAAGTGCACACAGATTTTCAAAAAGCCGATCTATTTACTAAAGCGTTTGATAAAACACGTTTTACTTTTTTGCTTGGTTTAAATGGATTGAAGACCCTTGCTGAGATCCTAAAATTAGGATAATTATCTTTTATTTGCTTTATAGATTTAGTCTTAATTTTTTTTATGTTTTAGGTTTTAGGGGTGAAAAATACAAAAAGAATGTGTTTTCGTTTGTATTGATAAAATCCAAAAACATTAAAAAAAAATTCAAAATTCAAAAAATATTATGATTTCTGTTCTTTAATTGTCTTTTCCTTTAAAATTTAGAAAAATCAAAAACATTTTAAAAACATTTGAAAAACCAAAAAGAATGTGATTTATGTTTTTGTACAGAAAAATCCGAAAATCCAAAAAGATTGTGAAGTTTATTTTGTTTATAAGAAAATTGAAAAAGACAAAAATATTGTGTGTTAAAGTTTGTACAGAGAAAAACCAAAAAGATTTTTGATGTTGTAGATTATTTTCTCGCTGAAAATTACGTCGGTTATTTAAGTTTGTGAAGCATGCTTGCATGTCTTGGTCCTATGATTCACTTGTGAATTGAAGGTTAGCCATTTATTTATTAATATTAAGTTAACTGGGGCGATTAAATTTATCTTTATTTTGTTTTTATGCTCCTCAAATTTTGAGTTTTTGAAGCAAAAAGAGAAAATGATTATGCATTGATTATTTTGACTCCAAGTTCAGCAAAAAGTAAGCTTAAAAGACTGCGTGCTTAATTGCATTGGTGCATTGGTAGGTCTTAAAACAACCCAGTAGAGTAAAGTATGTGATATAAACATAAAGAAACGCCAAATTGAAAGGGGTGTTAGTCTCTAGCAAAAGTCTTGGTGAGGATGGCAGAAATGTAATAACCAGTCATACTCAAGCTTGATATTTGTTGATCACCCAAAAATCAAATAAAACAAATAACAAGTGTTGAGATTCTGGACACTGTGAGTCTTTATGCGGCTTAACCATCTGGGTATTCATATGCATGAATATTTCACTCGCTTTCTAGATCAAACCCAAAGTCATTAAACTTGATCACCGCTGTACCTCGTACAATTTAAATTACTGACTTGATCAAAATCCGCTGTTAGTCATACAATTGTTCCTCCCTTGTGTGCGTCTTAATACCATTAAGAAACGGACCCTAGGGGATACAATGTATGTAAGCCAACAGATGGACTCGTGCATACTCACTCACAGTAAAGGAAACTTGATGCATTGCTCAAAATTTCTACAATTGGTATCAGAATTTTGATCAACAATATAATGGTTTAAGTCAAGTTGGGGTGATTTGGCAAAAATCAAATTAAGCTTGAACTAAGATTAGAGGCTGATAACTTCTGATATTATGTGCTTTAATTGAACTATTTAATCATATCACAAAAATACTTGAATGTGTGTTATTAGATTTATGTGGACAACAATACCAATGACCGACTTATCGCCAGTCATAATATCGCTGAAATATAAAACTGTGATGGAAGGGCAATTTGACCAATATGATTCTCTGCTCAAACACGACAAAATTACAAGAATATGTACTGCTTTTGATAAAATCTTTGAAAAATACAAAAAGATTGTCTATTTTTAATAGTTCGGATATTCTTCTGTAAATACATTCTTTAATTCTTTAAATTTTTACAAAAATTCCAAAAATATTTTCGTCTTCTTTATACAAAATACTTAAATAAATTTTTAAGTTAAGTTTCGGAAATCTGAAACAATTTTAACGTATTAGGTTGTTGGGATATAAGGGTTTCTCGATAATTTAACTTATTGATTTAATTGAATTATTTATTTATTTCATTAATTTATTCATTTATTTATTTAATTTAAAATTAAATAAAAGGGTTTAATTCGCTAAACTCCCATTAGTTATTTATGGATAACGAACTAGGTGATTCCTTAGCGAACTAGCATCTGGTTCGCTAACCTAATTCGCTTCCGCACTCTGTAATGAATCATCCATTCGTTATACATATTTAACGAATCATGACACGAATCATGTCTTGATTCGCTATCTTTAATTTAACGAATCACATTGTGATTCGCTAACATAAGGTAACGAATAGAGTTAGCGAATGGGCTAATTCGCTAAATTTAAGTTAAACGAATCATCTGATTCGTGCAAGTTGTGCCTAGGGTTTCGTGTATCGCTATATAAGACAAGAAAAACGAATAGTATTCCACTGTTCGTCTTCTTTCTTAATCTTTCAGAAACTATTCAAATTCTCTCTGATATTTTCGATCTTTAAGTTTGAACATTTCAAAGATCAATTTGAGTGTCTAAGGTATAAATGTTCTTGGCGATATCATTTTCATCAAAAATGACAATGAATTAACTGTTGAATTATGTGATTTTAGGGGTTTAAGGGTGTGAACCTTTGAAACTCTTTTGTGTATAATTTATGTTCTTAAATTGTCTGATTTTGATATAGTTATGATCGGAATCACTTTCTGATACCCTTGGTGGACTCTAATCAATATTTGATTATTGTTTGCTGGGTTAATTATTGTTATGTGTTCTTGATATTCACTGTTGGTTCGTTTGATGATTAACACAATTGGGTAATGAGTCTCAATCTCATTCACCTACATTAACGAGTGTGTTTCTGAGCTTAACAAGCTGATTATCGTGATAGTTTAACGATGATTATGGCCGAATTGAATCTGGGTTAAGATGTTGACTATTATTGTTCTTGATAATTTTGACCTTGAATTTGTGAAGTCAAAGAAAAAGTCTTAATTTTGACCATTTGTTAGTCTTAGCGAATTGGAACTGTTTCGTGTCCAATTCGGTAAGATTTTACACGAACTAGCTTAGCGAATAAGACGTCACACGAATCAGAGTTTGATTCGCTTAAAATATAACGAACTAGAGTTTAGTTCGTTAACTTAATTAGTGATTCGCTAGGTCCAGTTCGTTAAGTTATTTACTTGATAGCGAATCGCCTGATTCGTTATCTTTGTATAACGAATCAGTGTGATTGTTAACGAATGACATTTAAAAAAAAATAAATATTTTTTAAACTAATTAATTAGTTTACTAAATTTAATATTCAATTAATTTAATTAAAGATTATAAATCGTCTAATACGAGTAACTAGATTAATTACACATATTTTTTTGGATAACTGTGTGTTATCTATTCTTATGTACGGTTTTTTTATTTATACAGTAAATCATGACTGAACAAGAACAACCACAGGAACAACCTCGTCAAGAACAACCACAAGTACAACCACCACAACAAGCTCAACAAGTCGAAATGATTCTATTACCGTTCGATAAGAAGCACAACATCTGTGCTTATGTCGATCATGATGTGGCCGATTTAAGGACGTTCGGAGATATGTTGAATTTCTTACGCCGTTCGAAGATACATTATGCAATCACTGCTAAACCTAAGGTGTATCTTAGTATAATCAGGCAGTTCTGGAACACGGCAGTATATGTTGAGGAAAGTAATTGGGTTCAAGCTACAATTAATCAGCTTCCGATCACGATTGATGTTGAGGTCATTCGTCGGGTACTTCAATTTGACGATAGTGATGATTACTCGAGTGAATTTGACAGGACGCTGGTTAGGGGGCTATTCACAAGATTAAATTATGGGGGTGATATTCGTCGATCAATGTTGAACAAGAATGGGTTGTGTCCACCTTACAAGTATTTGTTGCATGTCTTGCTTCATTGCTTGAGTGGACGTCGCGGTGGTTTCGATGAATGTAGACTGAGCTTACAATCGGCATTTGTTGCTTTAATCCTGAACAAGCCATTCAACTATTCAGAACTCATCTTTGATCAATTGAAAGAGCAAGTTCAGCAAACTCTACCATCAAAGAAGTTCTTGATGTATCCACGCTTTCTACAATTAATTATTCAAGATCTGATACCGGATTTGGTGATTGATCGATCATTGGTGAACGATGTTCTTGATATGGAACATATGAAAGCTGAAACGGTGCATCGGATGTTGATTTATCGAAAGGATAAGACACAGGACAAAAGGATGATTGGTCATATAATCAATCCAGATTATGTATGTCCTCCTAATGAGCGCTGGATCCATAATGACTCGGATTCCAAGCGTGAAGGGGGAGAAGGTGGGAACAATGATGGTGGGGATGATGATGGTAACAATGGTGATGGTGATGATGGAGCTGGTGAGCGAGCTCTGAAAGAACAACAAGATGCAGTCGATGCTGCTCTAGCTGCCACCATGAAAGCTCAGCAAGAAAGAAAAACGAAAGGGTAAGGCTGTAGCTACTGGTGAGCCACCAAAGAAGCCCCGTGTGTCTTCTGGGGCTGGTGTAATTATTGGTGCACCACCACCTCGTCAATCAACTACTCAAAGCTCGGCGGTGCCGCTAACTACTAGCACTCCGATGCTTACTTTGACCACGACGATGGTGTCACATGAGAGGCTCGGTTTAATTCCTCAAATGGCGTTGACCGAAATACCGAGGCCTCCTGCTGTGCTGTCAACTGTTTCCTCCACCACTACAATGGGACCTCCTCCTCTGCCAACAACTACTTTTCCTCCGCCTCTGCCTAGTGATGTCTCTTTCATGAGAATCACTCGGCCTCAGGGACCTATTCAACCAGTTCATTCATCTGTATACAATTTGTCACCTGGACGTCAAACGGAAATGCTGCTTAATCTGTTACACTTATATGAAAATCAAATGGCAGCTGACCGACTCAATCAAGAACGACTCATGGAGAATCAACGAAAAATGATGAGTTACATTTCGTTCTGTCAGAAGGAGACCAAGTCGTTGCGTGCGATTGTTGAGTCTCAGGGGGTGAAATTAAAAGAACAAGATGAGTTAATTTTACAATTAACTTGTAAAGAAGATGCCCTCAAGAAACTCAAAAATGATGATGATGATCCTAACGAGTCTGATGCAGGAGGTGAGCCTGATGCAGGAGGTGAGCCTAAACAATCGCATGGTTCATCCTCTGGTGCTGATGTTAGTGGCGCTGATGATTCAAACAAGCAGATAATTTCATTTCAAGATTCAACAGCTGCCAAGCCGATAGAAATGATTGAGGCTAACACGGTGATATTTATTGATGAATTGGGGATGGTTAGAAGTGTGGTGAACAGAGATGAGATACAGATCGGTGAGTTTGTGATTAGATCTTTGACAAGGGAGCAGATCTCGATTCTACTTGGGCTAAATGACGATCAGCTGACTGCATTAGAGACTGAGCCCGATTTCGAAGTGATCAATGAGAATGAAATGGAAGATGATCCGTTATTTATGGATACGGATTTTATTTATGAGAACGAGGAGATTGAGATGGAGGATGTGACAGCTGAAGAGTACCCGGACTTGTATCAACACGCAAATGTTGATCAAGGTGCTCCGGTATTTCATGAAGACGTAATTAAAGAGACTGAGGATGATTTGGAGAAGATTGTGGAGCGAACGGTTCCTTCACTCAAAGAAGTGACTGATGATGACATTGAAAAAGATGGTTCAAACGCCAGAAAGTGGGTAAGATCATCAGTGCTTTTCGGTATGTAGATAAAGAAAGAAAGGATACCGCTGCTGCTTGGATTGAGGCAAATCAGATGACTACCTTCAAGACTATTTCTAAGGTACATGGTGATATTGTCTCCTGGCTCTATGATTCAGACCTTAAGGTATGTATTGTTAAATGGGAAAAATGTGTGCAATATTACGAGAGGATAATGGATGTTCTAACACTACCGCGTTGGGATGTACGCACCCTCGCGAGACGTCCATTTATCAATCGTGGGGGTAACCGAACTGCTGAGTGGTTTCATCAACACTTACTGTTCGAGGTCAATCATGGCTTCAAATTCTTCAAGCCCCAGGTCCCAAGACGTAAACGTACTGATGAGATTGATCCAAGGACCGGCTGGAAGAAACTTGTCTTGAAAGTGAAGCCACCAAAGACAATGAAAAGGGTTCCTGTGAAGACTATGCCTCAAGATATTTATCTGTCTTTCAACCGTTGGTACTATGACAATCGTACTGGCGAGGCCGTTATTGTTCGTGGTCGAGGACTACAGACTGAGCTCATCAAGATAATCGATCCGATGTGGTTGGTTAATTTATCAGAGACAGACAATGACGTGCTACACAGGAAGCAGATTTTGTTTGAACGCCAAGAAGATTACGACCTGGCCATGCAATTCCAACGTGTTGTTCGTGTATGCCATGAACATGGGATTCATAGTTGCAGAGATTGGCAGACAAAGCGTTTCAAATAAGTTAAAGACAAAGAGCTCAAGACGAGGGGGTGTCTGTTAGTGCACGGTTTTGCGTCTAGAGTCTTTGTAATTATCATTAATGTTTATTTGATATTTTAATGTAATATTTAATTAGACTAATTCGTTATGTTTGAGTCTAGTTCGCTAGGAATGTTAGCGAACTAAGACTAGTTCGTTAAGGTTAAGTCTAGTTCGCTAGGAATGTTAGCGAACTAGGACATTATAATGTATTCCCTCCTGATTCGTTAGGGGATGTTAACGAATCAGGGGGTGGTTCGTTAAGTTAAGTTATTTAACGAAGGGGATGCTGGTTCGCTAGGGGATGTTAGCGAACCAGATCGTCTTCTATAAATAGTGAACCACTGTTCACTTGTAAAATGTTGAAGTTTTGAGAGAAATAACATTATTCAGAAAGATTTAAAGTATTCTCTCTCTCTCTCTCAAGCTTCACGTTAAACTTATTGATAAGATATACTACATACCAATAACAATCGAGCTAAGGTATTAAAGAGTTAGATCCGTATGATTAGTATTAACGTATAGATCTAGATCAGATCTAAACATTAGTTATTGATTAGAACGAGTGAAAACGGGATCAAACAAAAATGTGAAGCGCCTTGATTGGTTAGTAAAAGACTTTTGCCTCACAACCAAGCTCTCATGTCAACTATTGAAGTCGCGCTCTCCAACATTGGTGCCGCTCTACTCCTCTCCGAAATGATGTTTGACTTGACATAGGGTGTGGGTAATGTGAAAGCGGGTTAACACCACTACATTTGATCTTAATGTAACCACCTATTAAAACCAATAAGTTTTGGCGTTTTTTTGGAGGTTTTGGTGTGTCAAACTGTCAACGGTAACAACACAATATATATATTTTTTTAAATTTGGTAAAAGAAAAAAAATGCAAATGAATTATTATTATTATTAATAATATTAAAATAATTTTTCTCCCTTTTCTTTCCGATTTACCCCACATTTTTATCTCTTCCGGGGGCCATCACGACAAGTAAACTTCAATACTTGAGCTTCTGAACGAATAACACAACGGGCAACACTCAACAACATCATCACACTCACTACATACACACAAATGCCGACACGGCAACACCACCACCGAGGCAACCCGTTTCCCACACGCCTTGCAACCGAGTCGACTCACCACCACTCGCTCCGGGTCAACATACGTCGACTCAGCATCCACCACCTCACCCTCCGACTGCCGCAGCTCCGCTTGCAACGCCGCCGCCTTCGCCCGCCACGCCTCAGCTTCTGCTCTCAGCTGCGACGCCCGAGCCTCCAGCTCGGCTTGGCGCCGAGCCGCTCGCTCCGCCACGGCTTCCTTTTCTCTTATTATCCGTAAAACCGATTCGTTTGCAGCTCGTGTCAGCGCATGATAGTGTCGTTGAGTTTTATCTGCTAACTTGCGCCTAACCTCTTCTTTCTGCATAACACGATTTTATTTTGAACTATCAATTTTTGCAAAAAGTAAAAAAAAAATTAAAAAAGTGTTGTTACTTGTGCGTGAAGATAACGCTCGAGTTCATCTCCTTGTTGGTTGATTAGATAAGATAAATAATCTTGTGATAACAGAGAAAAATAACCATAGGAGTATTGCTGCTGACAGTTATTAATAATACTAATATTATTGTTAGCCAGTTGGAGACCAGTGGAAACATCCATGAACTGATTCATGTTATCTTCTTCTTATTCTTTTGACACACATAAATAGTAATTATTTGTTTGACACAAGATATAGAGAGAAGACGAAGAAGGTGCCGGGTGGCCTGTTCAAAACTTATTTGGTGTAGTCTTCAATGTATTTTCTAAAGTTGATTGGATTTATATATGCTTTTCTTTAATTAAATTACTATGAATGAAAAAGAAATAAACCACCTTAATCTTTTTTACAACGGCTATTTAATAAAAGTTTTTATTCTAACACCTTATTTTTTTAACACAGTTCCTCTTCTTTCCGTAAACATTTAACGAATTGAATATTCGAATCAGTTCAGTATCTAAGATAGAGATTTTTTGTATCAAAGGTAAGTCAAGTCATTTAACTAAAGTGATGCACGTGTTCGAAGCAATCTCACAAGCGCCAGACAGATGATCTGTAATCTCTTTCGTTCTAGAACAATAAGACACGGAACCATAGCATATTGGCTTTAAATGAAACGTAATGGTTCCAACGAGTTGGACAAAACTCGTTGGGAACACGCATTGAGTGAATATGCTTTTGAGTAGATCACGCATGAAATGAATCATCCACATCAAAGTCCCAAATCCATGAGTCCTTTCTATCACTGAACGCCACACCTGACAATTCATATAAAAGGGAATATAATTGCTCCTCGTAAGCTCCACCTCTAACTTGTCTCCTCCATACCTAGAGCCGCATCTACTCCTCGCTTGGAACCCCCCTTATCAAGATCCAATATGAATAATCGCAAAATGGGGAATCCCTAACAAGGTGTCCGTCCAAAACCTAGTCTCCTTCCCATTTCACATTTTTAACGTGTTTAACGGAATAAAATCTTTTTCATGAAGGTCATGACTAGATTTAACAATATGATGCCAACCCCCATCACCTGACCTAATTTCTTCTCTGTCAAAAACGACAACTTGATTCCCATAAATAGCTTTTAACAATTTTGACCCGAAGATCATTTGATCTACTTAAAAATCGTCACCTCCATTTATGCAGAAGAGCCAGATTAAACCCTTTTAAGCTACCAATTTCTAACCCCCCTTGTTTTCGGCCAATACCAAGCCAAGCCATGCCAAACCATTTTGATTGAAACTTTGAGTTTTCAGCCGAGCCTATTAGGCATAAGGAACACAAACAAAAAATAAATGTGCAAGGTACCCGAAACATATTTTATTGTCATGTACTTACCTCCGGCTGGATAACAAATTAGTTCTTCATGTAGACAGTTTGAGGAAGAAATTACACATCTCCCAACATTGCAATTTATTCATATCATTTTTCCATCGATAGCCCCAAATAAACTATGGAATCTTACCTGGCTTATAACTAGTGAACTGAGCACACAAAGTAACCGTACCAAAATAAACCACCTTAATAAAAGTTTTTTTTTTCTAATTGTATGATCTTAGTAGGTGCAATGTTTATTTCTCAATATATATAATATATATTGAAAAGTTTTGATCTTATCTTTTCTCTCCTCTCATATGCTATTATAAATGAGATTTTACCGGATACATACATTTGTCTTGTAAAGACAATAAAATGATGAATTTTACTTATCTGCTATGGTAATCAAGTCTTCTAAATCTAAGAGCCGTCACCATATGAGAAACATTCAATTACGCTTGTTAATTTTTCCTTTTTTAGATTGAGTTACGAATATTTTTGCTAATATTTTTTTTATTGTGGTGAGTATGTAAATGTGAGAATAGAAAATGATTGGGCCGACTATACAAGGGCAACAAGCATCTTATCCACTATAGGTCAAATCTGGTGGATACTTCCAAGAGAAAGGGTGTACCGAAAATTAGGTCTAACGCTCATAGCAAGTGGCAATCTTCAACGACCGCTATATCCATAAAATATTGCCAAAATGATGAACTTTGAGACGTGCATGTACATCTATGTGACACCCTTCACAATTAAAAAAAAGTTGTTTGCATAATTTGATTCAGTATCTTGTTATGAATTTAAAAAATGCACAACCCATATGGAACATTATTTGGTTGGGCGGTCATAAGTGACCATTCGACTATATCAAACCAACTCTCAACTTAATTCTTAAGTCATTGCTTTTATTGATCATAATTTTAGTTTTTTCTTACTATATTTTGATGTATAAACCAAACTAAAACATATATTGATGTGTCTTATATAGATGTGTCCTAAAAATACACACATTAGTTATATTTGTAGCTGATATGTTTTTAACTTTATATTATTGAATCACAAACTTATGATATAAGGGGCTGTTTGTTTACATCTGAATGGAACCATTCAGATGTAAACATCTGATTCATTTAGACTTCAGATTGTTTGGTTCCAAACAGAAAAACATCTGAATGATTACAATTAGGTCTGAATCATTTAGATTTGTTGGTGTTGCTGAATGGGACAGAGGCTCATTCCGACCTGACTCATTCATATCTGAATGAACCAAACAGCCCCTAAGTCACAATCCACACACTTGAGTGTGTGAAATATGTTTATTTGTCTATTTTACACATGAAATATCAATTATTTAGTAACCATTTGTCTATTTTACACATTTGAGTGTGTCGAATTATGATGTATCAAGTGATAAATATGTTTATTCAGTTTTACATATATTTATAAAATTACGAAAAGTTATAACACATTCAAATTGAATTAAGAAGACATATGGATTCTTATATCTTAAAGTGATCATAAGTTAAACGAGTTGTGCATTGCTCTTTATCTTAAACAAATATTGTTTTGTTTTAGAATGAAAAGAAAAGTAAGTGCCATTATGACATTAAATTGCCCGGTAACCGAATAAGTATAAAACCTGTTTTTCTTTATTCAATTTAACTTTTGTTGGGGGTAAAACCATAAGTAGAAAGTGAAATAAGTAGAATAAAGTATGTTGACTGTTTTCATCTCCATGAATATTGGATCTTAAATGATGAATATAAGAAAGAAAAATGCATCTCTCACCATTACCTAATTTTCAACTATATATGCATCTAACCGTGGGAATTCGACAGGAAAGTTAAAAAGGGTTGGTGGTAGTGGTGGTAACTAATCCTCAATCAAGAAGAGTATTTGCCTTAATCAATGAGGGTGGTAAGAATTATTAAAGAGAGAAACCACCAAACAAAAGATTAAAGAACACAAGAATGTGAAAGAAAGTGCTAGGAAAGTAGGAATGGTGTCATGCAATATTTATTTATTTTAACAATAAAATTTCATATTTATCTTGCACTTGCAAAACTGCTTGTTCTGGGCTTCAATAAAGGTTGTTAAAGTGATGTGGCGTGACAAGAGAGCTTTAACATTTTATCGGGCTTTAACGCCCAAGCGGTAAAGGAGAAAATGGTCACATGGTAATGTCTCTTTAACAAGGAAATGATGGGACTTAAATAAGAAAATGGTGAAGCTTTAACGTGGTAATGAGGCTTTAAACCACAACATGATGCTAAAGGTGTTTGTTAGTTAAAGTCTCATTGCTTACGTGACAGTGACGCGATGATTTACCTTGAGGTTTAAAGCCCCTCCACTACAACGAACCTAATAATTTAATCCTATAACCTCACATTTGAGATGAGAGAGAGAGAGAGAGAGAGAGGAGGAGGAGGAGGAGAGGGGGAGGAGAGAGCTTATTTTTCTCTTAGGGGGCGAAGTAGGTAGCATGGGGTTAGTAACGATTAGTATCTGCATAACTTCGTACCGTCAGCTTCGGTACCGATGCAAACATCATCCCAACCGGCTTCTTAAAGCTGACACCCCAAGCACACAATCAACATGCATCGGTCATATGACCATTTTCAAACATTCTTGTTTTTCTGAATTAATATTGAACCCTATAAATATTTTTGAAAGTTTTACACACCATTTTTATACAATTCTCTCCTACAATATTTTACACATTCTTGTCCAACTTGATGAATCACTTTAATTTTTATGGAAATTTAAACCGATTTCTAGTGAAAATTTTGTTAGTGAATCTTCAAAGAGATCGCTAATAATTCCTCGTAAAAGGACACTTGGTAATCATTTGGTGGAAAAGCTATCTGTAAAAGTACCGCAATTACTAACGTATTCCCGACGAAAATTTTGTTGGTGAATCTTCAAAGTGATCGTTGGTAATCCGCCCGTAAAAGGGCACTTGATAATCATTTGATGGAAAAGCTAGTGGCAAAAGCACCTCAATTTCGACACAATCATCATTGTCAGTAATTTGTCACTGATAATAGCATTCTGATCTCTTAGTAAATTTTGTCGGTAAATACATTATCCACACCACCTTTTCTTACGAAATATTATTGAGGGATTAACTAGAGATCCGCTGTCACTAACAATTTTCTGGCTAATAATACATTATCCACACCTTTCTTGTGAAATATTATCGAGGGACTAACTAGAGATCCGCTTTCACTAACAACACTAACAATTTTCTGGCTAATAATATGCCTATAAGTCTATGTGTAATGGGCCGACAAGGGATGGTTTTTGGGTGATGTTTGGCTAAAACACCGCGCCCCCCGGACGATATGTGGGGTGAGAGGGTGAGGGGGGGGGGATAGATTTGTCGTTGGTTGGGTTTAAAAGATTATTATTATTTTATTAATGGACCAATGACAACCAGGGGGTAGGTTGATGTGAAACGCCACTACACCCTAAGTGAAAATAGTCACTCTGCTTACGTGACGTAAAGTATCGAAAATCCCCTCAATTTTTGTAGCCTTCCACTACACATAGCCTAATTATAACGTGAGATATGCCATGACGCTAATGAATTATATATAGATTTAAAAGAGGTAACAAGTTAATATACTTTTTAACATGAAGTCTAATAAGTGGGCATATAGTGTAAGTTTATTAAGGTAGATATTTTGTCACATATGTTGTGATGTCTACTTGTCTTGTATTGATGGTCAAAATCAACAGAAAGGGAGGTTGGGTTGGTGACAGGTCAGGCAAAAGGAAATTTACTTGGTGGTGGTAATTATTTAAAAATAGCTTAGTGACTGTCACTGGTTGTGGGGCCGATGTAGACACTGTTGTTTTCCTAGGTCAGTTTAAGGTGGTGGCCGGTGGATAACAATTGATGGGCAACATTATCAATGGTGACATGTCTCGTGTTTCAAGCCAAGAGTGATATTATATCAACGTGGAACATCTTGATTTTGAATTTTGATGATAGAACATCAAGGAAACAATGTGGTTTATATGACTTATCATTTATGTGTTAAAACGTATGTTCACATCATTTCTTTAATAAAACCGAACATCTATAGATAATTTATGGTAGATAACGAAGACGAGAGATGCATGATCATTAAATAAACAAGATTAGTTTATAGATAAACATTGAAAATTTAATTTTATGTAGATGACGAAGACATGACATGCCACATAATACAAACGATAAAGAAAAACTTTGAAGGAGAGACTTTTATATGCGTATTTAGAGCACCACAAATTTTTATCCAAACACTATAGTATATATTTTTAGTTATTAAATTATTTATTATGCATTTGGTTCTTGAGACTTGGTCATAGTTTGTTTTCAAAACATTGACGCAAAACTAATCCTAAATTGAAAAGAAGAAAAAAAAATGTTTATATATTAAGAAGCTTATAGAACACTCTCACAATTGTCGATTAGTTTTAGAGTGACGCATGTGGACTTATTCGTGAGACAACTAGCTTAGATAACACCGTCGTTGACTCTACTAAAAAATGATCATAAATGTTATCTAAGTTTGCGAAAACTAGGATTGAGAAGTACATAACGATGGTCACGAGGAACCCATCTACTGTTTGGTGTGATCACCAACAATTTGATTAAGATTTTAGTGATCCTTTATGTACGTAGTAAACAAGGCAGGAACCTTTTATGAACACAAAGTATTGACTATAATTCCAAGATTACGTTTACAAAGGGCTGTAGATAAGTGTGCAAACACATGTGGATTCTCCTTGTTTCTTTGACCAATTACTTCAAAAAACATTTTATTTTCTTTTTTATTTTAACTAGATTCTTGCCCATGTATTGTTGTGCACGAGCTTAATGTTTGGTGTGTGTTGAAACTCAGTGGAAACTCAATTAAAATAAAAGGTGATAAACTTACATTAAAACCAATTAATAAAAATTGAATTACAGTAATTTTGAAGAATATATTTTTTGGTGAATCAATTCATGATTAAATATGTAAGTCACAATGCTAGAATTAAATCTATTGATAAAGAAAATCTTGAAATTTCCTCATACCCAACTCAAAAAATGATATGCCCATAAACAATAACTGGAAATTAACTATATGAATAAATGGAATATGTACATGAAAAGGATGTTAGATGTTGTTGTGATACCAAAATCTTAGTCATATGTACACAAAAGGGATGCTAGACGTTGTTGTACGCTAAACAAAGTAAGAAGTACTACTGATGAATACTACCATTTTGTGAGACAACACCAATTTCACAACTAATAGGCTTTAATAGATTGATTTCGAGACATATTCATTTATGGAGACTGGTATTACGTGACACTGGTAATAGAGTACACATGCCATATAATATTCAATATTTGTTTTTATTTACTCAACCAATTATGTAAATAGATAGAAGAGGAAAGAGAAGATAATGTGATTGATTCATGTATATGTTTATTAATCAAAGTTTGTAATGTTTGTGTTAGGATTAATAGCACTGGGAACAGGTTTTAACCGAACCATGAGACCAAACAATATTAGGAACTAGTTTTTATCCCCCGTATTACAGGGTTGTTTTATATTATTTGTTCTAATATTTATTTACTTTTTGAATTAATATTTTTTATTGTATGTAAGTTAATAATATATTTATGGTTAGATGATAAATTGTTTCACAAATAAATGATATGTTATAACCCTGTTTAAAAGCTATATGGTTTTGATGAGACCCAAGACCCGTTTATTTCTTTTACTATAAAATTGGTTTTTAATTATAAATAATATTTATGAAAGTTAATAATATACTTATGGTTTAATAAAACCAGTACCCATTTATTTTTTTTTACTATAAAATTGGTTTTTTAATTTAAATAATACATATATCTTTTTTAAAATAAATAAGATATTAATTTTTAGTATATCCTATTTTATAGGATTTTTACATCAATAATTTGATGAGAATAATTTTTAATTTAATGAGATGTTATAACCCGTTTAAGAAATATCTGGGTTTGGTAAGACCCATGCCCATGAATTCGGGTCAAATGCATGAGAAACCTCTATTTAAAAATTAAGCAAATCTGGTGACTCCAAAAAAAGGGGAGCGACCACATCGCGATACGTAGGATTTTTATGTTTTCGTTTATATATATTATATATTATATATTATAGATAGATATAATATTTTGCTGTAAAGTTATATACATATGCATGGGCTAGAGTAGTCTACAACTTTAGGCCTGATCTGTTATGTATTTAGCCCAACGTATATGGCCCAAGTGTGACCATTAGGAATTAGATATTTAGATGTTTAGATACGTAATATTAACCAATGAACAAAGAAGTCCTAGTGGTTCGTTGGTAACCAGGGTGGCCTTTGGGGCTCGTTTACCCTTGTGGGCCGGTCTTTCAGGCTCGCTAGGGAAAGCGTCATCTTGAGTCGGTTGCATGTGTTCGGCAAACGGGTCTACTTCCCACTAGTACACAAATGAGCAGAAGGTGCAATGGGTAAAATACAGAAGATGCGGTTCCAAGACTCCACCGCACATTTTGACAAAGTTCATCATAATTTAATTATTTGATGAATGTAAATGAAGAAGGTGCGGTTTCAAAAAAAACAAATTAAAGTTTGAATAAGTTCAAATACAAAAGATGCGGTTTCAAGTCCTTTTGAACGAATGACTATATTTTATCTTCTTTCACTATGCACACTCAATACTTTAAATCTCTTCTTCCTCACAACAAGAAAAAAAAACTCAAATAAATTTTGTCATTTAATTAAATGTATGTTTTAATTTTAAGAGATATTTTATACATGATATATATGTCAACATATGCATTTAAGATAATCTTTTAGAGAATACCTTTGGGATTGTCTAAATAGAGATAACTTTTGGATTGACTCATTTGGGCATGCTTTTTGAATGTTATATCTCATTAGGATGTATATACATTTTAACGTGTTGACTATTTTAAGAAAAAAACGGTAGCTTTTTCTTCTATTCCATCGGGTTTGCGTTTTATACGCATACTTGAGGAGTTAAGGGGAATGCTGCCGATTTTTTTTAAATAGTTAGCACGTTAAAATGTATACATATGAGATAGACTATCCAAAAAGTGGGTTAGGATCCACTACCTTAGAGCACTGGTTTACATACATTTACATCACTTGTTTATGTATCTTAATTTTCAGATGGATCGTGATGATTGGATGCACAAAGCTTTGCGACAATCCGAAATTTACGTGGGAGGTGTTAAAAGGTTTTCATAGAGTTGCCGAAGCACATCACGCTTATAAAGGAAGTAGGTCGATTTGCTGTCCTTGTTTCAAATGTCAAAACTTTTAATTATTGTAATGATACCAATGAAATTGAGGCACATTTGTTCGAAAATGGTTTTAAGCCTAGATACCATTGTTGGTCAAGGCATGGAGAATCACCAGCTGATTTTAGCACGTCATCAAACACTAATGATAACACGTATAACAATGACCCATTAAACCTTAACGGTGATGATGAAAAATCTAATGACCCCAAAGACGATGATAACCATTCAAATGATCGCAATGACAACGTAAATGAAATGTTACATTATATGGAGACTAACATCGGTGATGCCGAAATTGAAAATTTACAACACCTGTTTGAAGATGCAGAAAAACCGTTATATCCCGGCTCTAATTTTAAGAAACTTGATGCAGCGTTGAACTTGCTTAACTTAAAGTTAAAAAATGGATGGAGCGATAAAAGTTTCATAGAATTGTTAGTGTTTTGGCATAACAGGCTTCCGAGGAACAATGAATTACCATTTACAACATACCAAGTAAAGAAGTTGATGCGTCCTATGGGATTAGAAGTTGAAAGAATACATGCATGTCCAAATCATTGTATACAGTATAGAAATTACTATGAAAATAAACATAAATGTGTTGTGTGTGGTGCCTCAAGGTATAAATAGATAAATGATTCGGGTGACGTTGGCGATGAGATGATAAAAAACGATTGCCGACTAAAGTATTGTGGTATCTCCCTATTATACCGAGACTGAAAATGTTATTTTCAAACGAAAAATAAGCCAAGTTATTACGTTGGCATTCAGAAGAACGTGTAATTGACGGAAAACTAAGACACGTGGCGGTTTCACCCTAATGGCAAACCATTGATAACAAGTGTAACACTGGGTCCTTTACCCGATTTAATTTAGGCTTAAAAATACTAACATAGAAAGTACAGGGACCAAAAGTGCAAATTCTGAAAATTTGCTCCCATCGCGGTACGCGACCGGGTAACAGTTAACCCATCGCATAGCGCGATGGGCTTGGTGAGCCACCGGACACGTGTCCAACACCGTGTCAACACGTGGCGCAATGTGACAGGCCACGTGTCACCACCGCATAAGGCGGTGTAAAAGTGCGGCATCGTGATACGCGATGGGTCACCAAGACCCTATCGCGTACCGCGATGGGGTCCAATTTCGGCTATAAAGGGGGGGGGGGGGGGTGACGGGCATAAGCTCCATTCATCCCAAAAACACCTTTCTTTACACACACATAGCCTTGGGAAGCGTACCCCGTTGCCTTAACAAGCCGACCTGCTGTTTTCTCGTATTTCGTGCAAGAAACGAAGTTATAATCAAGTAGCAATCACTTAGGCGAGTAGATCAAAGATCCTGCCTTTCTCTTATTATCAATCTAAGTGTCCGCTTTAAGGTTGGGTTTACGTTTAAGTTATTTGAATTATAGCTTAGACTATCAATCGAGGCTATGGCCTTTAACCTTGATCGTATTTTACAAATCATTCACAATCATGTTTTCAAAAAAGTTTCTTCATGATGAAGTTATGATTAAATAAAAGATATTTTGATGGGCATGTAGTAACTGGAAAGGGGATATCACTAGTAGTAAGTTTCTTGACTAAGGAAAAGTAATTCGTATAAATCCCAATCAACCGAGGGACCCGTTTACTTAACTGGAGAAACTTACCAACGTGTTGAACCTATTAGACCAAAGCATGCTATATCAAACGTCACATAAAACCAAGGGTTTTCATTAATAATCAAAGATAAACGATTTCAAGGTTAAGCTTACAATCATAGCTTAATCATCATTCAAATCATTCATATAAACCTATTTATGTATAGGTTAACATCATTCACAATCAAACAATCAATCAGTCAAGGGTTTTCAACACCGACGGTACAGGTGAATACGTTAACCTTTTCAATCAGTCAAAACATATTTAGAGAGGAAGGAGCACTCATTGTTACTACCCATGTATCGGCCAATCTTGTACCACCACTTCAATTCAACCATCAAGTACCCACAAACCACAAATTTACTGGTAGCACCTACCCACAAGTACCCTAATTATTTTTTTCTTTTAATTTATAAACTAAACAATTAATTTAATTAAAATTAAAATTTCATTAGAATTATCTTATATATATATATATATATATATATATATATATAATTAAGAGTTTTGGTACCGCAAGACCCCTATTGGGCCACTTGGTCAAACATAACGAAAACCGACCGAAAGTTAATTTTGTTTATATGTTTTAGTTTCAGTACCATAACGAACATGACGGAAATCTATCGTATTAGCGTAATTTGACCTCCTCAACGGCCGGGATTAACAACGGTCGGGTTATACCAATTCTCGAGTTTTACCGACCGATGATGCCCCATTGGTCCACCACGATTTTTAGTTTTTTTTTGTATTATTTTTGGCTTTAGTTCCTATATAGTAACACGTGTAACCGAAATCAGCCGAATTCGCGTTGACTTACCGACTCGACGCTTGGGTTCGAACCGCCCCCTCATTTGCTTGAACCAGACCCACGGGATTTCTTTGCTTGAACCCACGACGATTGTTTGTTTATCCATGGCTAAATTGATTTCACATTGTGAATTATATAGATATATGAACACTGGTGGAGGCTGTGACTGTGAAATGGTGGTTTCCATAGTATATATATCCAATTGGATAGATATAGAACCACCGTTAGTGGAGTTTGTGATTGTGTAAAATATACATTATTAATTGTTTTGAATTTTCCCAAGACTAATAAATAATCATCTAAAGTCAAAATATGTGGTTGTTTTACACGACAAAGTTTTACCGTGAAACCAAGCCGTCCACCCTACCCACATGGGTGGCGGTGGTATTACCGCATGGCTTCCAACCCATGTTGCCTTTGACATAGGGTGCCCCGGCCCCTCTTATACTCAATGAGACGAACGGGTGTTTGTCTTAACTAGTCAATCAATGTCTACATGAGATCGAGTAATCTCTAAAACGTTATAATACAAAGTAGAGAATAAAATCAACTCAGACCGAATACGCATGTGTATGGATCCAAACATAACTGTTAAAGCTCAATCAATCAATCAAAGGCAATGAAGCCACGAGCTCAAACGGTCATGACCAGTTCTCAGTTCAGGGCCGTTTGGCTCGGGGAATACAGTTGTGTGTGTAGGGCAGTGGTACATATACCGGAAGTAGAAACGCTTCCGCTGAGATTGTCAAGAAAACTAAATTTGTATTGTAATCGTCATTCAAAATGTTTTATTGAGTCATACGTGTTCACCAGCATATAGCTGACGTATTTTTCCAACCCATTGCAGGTAATTAAGCATAAGTAGCATTAGCAAGGATTGGGGTCTATATGAAGATAGAAGCGCATGACGAGATGGATCCGTTTTTGATAAACAAATCCTTGTATTATGAAACATATATTTTATAAACTATACTTGGGTGTTTAATTCCCAAGTAAATTTTCAATGTAAATTAAAATTATATTCAACCTAAAGTCTTCCGCTAAAATTAACCCATAAACTCTGATATATCTACAAAACAGGTACCAACTTGTGGTCACACGCCTAGGCCCTAAGTCGGGGTGTGACAGGTTGGTATCAGAGCCATCGGTTTCAGCGAATTAGGTATTAAACATTAGTACCTAATCTTTAACCATTATTATGATCATTATTATTATTCGTAGGGATAAGATAGGATTGGTAAACCTCATATCCCTAATCTAACTAAAAGTTCAGATGTCTTATATTAACTACTTTGGTCGTAGACACCGAGTAGCCATTCGATCAAAATCGACAATCAACTACGAACCATCCGATATGGAGAGTAGCAATAGTTATTATACTAGCTTTTTCAATCACAATCAACCAATCGTTCCAAACTTACCGTATGGGAGCCAACCTATGTATCTCCTAGGCAGTCAACAATGTCCAATTGAAATCTCTAATAATACCGAGGACAACATTCCCCAGTATTACCCCTCCGACATTCCAACATACCATCCTTCCGTGGAACAGGAAGTGCAAAGCAAGATCAAGCAGGAAACTGAATCGGAGTAATCAAGCTGGATGAATTGTCACTCTGATCAAAGGAGATGGAAATTTGGATCACCACCATTGAACTATCAATATGAGACCCCACCAGCATCTGCAGAACCCAGTCATAAACCAAAAATGAGGGTTATCATGCCATACAAAAAGAGATTTAACTCAACATCAATCAAGAACCCTTATGAATCCGAGGAGGATCCCGAAGAGGAAGAAGAGAATGAGAATCCTTACTTCCCTTCATATTTAGGATCAAGACCTTCGATTTCACAACAAGCAAAGGAGATTCGTGAGGAGGCAAATCTCATCGAGGAGTTTTACACCACTAATATTCCCGATAAAGAAATGCACACATATGTTGCGAACCCGCATCTCTATCCCCAAGAGAATGCTTATCTCTTTCCAGCCGCATCCGCACCAACGGGATATCCGAACCCGCCAAATTCGGTGATGGACGAGCTGAGAAATGAGAAAGTGGACAAAAAGAGAATGGGGAGAAAGATTGCCGAGAAATGTGAAGATGAAAAATCTTGTTACAAAATGGATTAAGGATTAGAAATCGTTGTTGTATACTGTAGTAGTTGTTGTAATCCTTTTCTTGTAAGATAAATAATGTAATATAAAGTGCGTCTTTTCTTAAATTTTGTTTTATTCATGTAACAGCATGTCTAAAGCAAACAGTAATCCAGAAATTCAAGTAAACAATTAAGGAAAGACAATTGAAGAAATTTTATAAGAAAAAGCTATCGCGGACAATATACAAGCCATACCACAAAATTATGTGCTTTGGTATTCGCGATTTGATTAAGGAAGCCGTAAATCCAATCTATGAAATTCTGAAAAATGATCCAAGTAGAACCGCCTCACAATCTAACAAAAGAGCAAGTCGAAGTGAAACCGCTACTTCGAAAAGAGAATCAAAGAAGGAATCCAAAAAGGAATCGGAAAAGAAAGAAGATAAGAATAAGGAAACCGAGAAAAAGAAAGAGGCGAGTGATGAAAGCTCGACGGCTGAAAACGACCTCCGTGAAAAGACAAAGAAACTTAAAATACACGAAGGTTGTGATTTCAAGGTGTTTAAAGTCTATAACCCCAAAGAGTTTCACGTGGATAAAGGAGTGATACATACCCTCCGATGGTTGGAGGAAATGGAATCAATTGTGCTAATCAGCAAGTGCACAGAGAGAGAAAAGGTTCAATATACCTACCAGATGTTCAAGGGGGAGGCATTGGAATGGTGGAATACCCTGATCGGAATCAAGGGTAGAGAGAATCTATACAACTTAAATTGGGAAACATTCAAAGCAATGATACTGAAGAAGTTTTGCCCAATAAACGAGATGGATCAGATTCAAACCAAACTGTGGAATCACAAGGTTGTAGGAACAAATCTCAAGGAATATAACACCAAGTTCCTTGAGTATTGCAGAATTGTGCCTCATCTAGTCACTCCGGAAATCAACAAAGTAACACGATACATCTACGGGTTACCAATCAAAATCCGTGATTATGTTCGTTCACATATGCCATCTACCACAGAATCAGCCATGGAGTTGGCTGGATATTTGATGGACGGAATGTTGAGGAATCAGGACGAGAGGAAGAAAGATGATGGCAAGACGCTAGTGGGTGGAAAGATAAAGAAGACGGAGAAGAAAAGAGAAGGGGGATTTGTGTATAGTCGCCCCATTTGCCAGTCATGCGGAAGGAGACATTTCGGCAGATGTCTTCGACCAACTAACACTGTTGTATGTGGATTTTGCAAGAAACCAGGAAACTCGGAAGCAGATTGTAGGAAGAAGACCGGAGTATGTTTTGAGTGTGGCAAGAAAGGGCATTATAGTACAGAATGCCCAAAGAAAAAGCCGATGACAAATGTAGTAGGTGCAAGTGGCAGCGGTGCTAGGACCGAGGCCAAGAAAGGAAATGCTCGTGTCTTTCTATTAGACACCCAGAAAGCAGCAGATATACCGGACGTGATCACCGGTACGTTTCCTATAAATAATGTTTATGCTAGAATATTATTTGACTCGGGTGAAAACCAAAGCTTTATAAATTATAAATTTTGTAGTCTATTAAATGAGCCCTTAGTTAAACTAGATAAACATTATGAAGTAGAAACCGCTGATGGAAGTATAAGTAGAATAATCGAGGCTTTAGAGAATGCCACAATATCTTTAGCAAATCACGTCATTCCTGTACGACTGTTACCTATGACATTAGCTGGTTTTGATGTAGTTTTAGGTATGGATTGGTTATCATTCAATCAAGCCCGTATCCTATGTAACGATAAAGCTATTGATATCCGAACGTCTAACAACAAAACCATTCGTATAACTGGAGATAAGGAAGGAGGAAAGGTAGGAATCATATCCAAGATTAAGGCAAGCCATTGCTTAGGTAAGGGATGCCTTGCATTCATGGTCTATGTAACTAAAGAACCCGAACCTAAAAAGATGGAAGAAGTACCAATTGTATCTGAATTCAAGGATGTATTTCCAGAGGAACTACCAAGAGCCCCGCCTGATAGGGAAGTAGAATTCAGGATTGACTTAATACCAGGAACATCACCAATAGCTAAATCACCATATCGTCTAGCACCTACGAAAATGAAAGAGTTAAAGAAACAGTTAGATGAGCTATTAGAGAAAGGATTCATACGGCCAAGTTCGTCACCGTGGGGAGCTCCGATATTGTTTGTAAAGAAGAAGGACGGGTCGATGAGGATGTGTATAGATTACCGAGAACTGAACAAGGTCACGATTAAGAATAAGTACCCACTACCAAGAATAGATGACTTGTTTGACCAGCTCCAAGAAGCAAGCTGTTTTTCCAAGATTGATCTTAGATCGGCTTACCACCAATTGAAGGTACAAGAGGAAGATATACCTAAAAACGCCTTTAGAACCTGATATAGACATTATGAGTTCACCGTGATGCCTTTCGGACTCACTAATGCTCCAGCAGCTTTCATGGATATGATGAATCGGATTTGCAAGCCATACTTGGACAAGTTTGTTATTTTCTTCATTGATGACATTCTTGTTTATTCAAAATCCAAAGAAGAACATCAAGTTCACCTCAAGATTATGCTTGAAACCCTAAGGAATGAGAAATTGTACGCCAAATTTTCAAAGTGTGAATTTTTGTTGTTCGAAGTTCAATTTCTTGGTTATGTTATAAATGAGAAAGGGATTCAAGTAGACCCAGCAAAGATTGAAGCCATTACAAAATGGGAGAAACCCAAGACACCGACTCAAGTCCGAAGTTTCTTAGGTTTAGCCGGATATTACAGAAGATTCATTCAAGACTTTTCCCAAATAGCTGTTCCATTGACTTCGGTCACAAGAAAGTCAATTAAGTTTGAATGGGGACAGAAGCAAGAGGAAACATTCAAAACACTTAAACAAAAGTTAACTAATGCACCTATCCTAGCTTTGCCAGAAGGATTAGAAAACTTTACCATTTACTGTGATGCTTCGCACACGGGAATCGGCGGAGTTTTGATGCAAGGAAAGAAAGTGATTGCTTATGCTTCGAGACAATTGAAAGTTCATGAAAAGAATTACACCACGCATGACCTTGAATTAGGTGCTATAATTTTCGCGTTGAAATTACGGCGACACTATTTGTATGGTGTAAAATTCACAATATACACTGACCGCAAAAGCTTAAAGCATATATTTGATCAAAAAGAGTTGAATATGAGGCAAAGGCGTTGGATGGAAACACTTAATGATTACGACTGTGAGATCGTATATCATGAAGGAAAAGCCAATATAGTGGCTGACGCCTTAAGTAGAAAAGAACATGAGAAGCCAAAGAGAGCCCGAGCTCTTAGACTGGAACTCAAAGTCGACTTAGCTTGTCAAATCAAAGAAGCTCAAAAGTTGGCACTGGAAGAAGGAAACATTAAGGCCGAAAAAGAGAACGGCACAATTGATCAATTGATTAAGGGAAATGACGAAATTCTTACACTTGGTACAAGGATTTGGGTACCAATGGTCGGAAATCTAAGAGATAAGATTCTCGATGAAGCACACAAGTCAAAATACACGATGCATCCAGGTAGTGACAAGATGTATCACAATTTAAAAGATGACTACTGGTGGATCGGTATGAAGAAAGATGTTGCTTTGTATGTAGCTAAATATCTAACGTGTTCTAAAGTGAAAGCCGAGCACAAAAAGCCGTTAGGATTGCTCCAACAACCAGAAATACCAATTTGGAAATGGGATATGACAACTATGGATTTCATCATGAAGTTACCTAAAACTTCACGTCAAAATGATGCGATCTGGGTTATTGTAGACAGACTTACCAAGTCTGCTCATTTCGTTCCAATCCAAGAAACGTTTAGTATGGATAAGTTAGCACAATTATATGTCGAAAACATTGTATCCTTACATGGTGTGCCACTATCCATCATTTCTGATAGAGATAGTCGATTCACTTCAAAATTTTGGTCAAGTTTTCAAAAAGCCATGGGGACACGACTAAATTTAAGTACTGCTTACCATCCCCAAACTGATGGCCAAAGTGAACGTACAATTCAAACCTTGGAGGATATGCTTCGTGCTTGTGTTATCGACTTAGGAGGAATTTGGGACACTCATCTCGCACTGATGGAATTCTCGTACAACAACAGTTATCATACGAGTATCCAAGCAGCACCATTCGAAGAATTGTATGGACGAAAGTGTAGAACACCTGTATGTTGGTCAGAGACAGGTGATAGTCAGTTGTCAGGGCCTGAAATTGTTCAAAGGACTACCGACCAAGTGATACAAATTCGTGAACGATTGAAAACGGAAAGGGATAGACAAAAGAGCTATGCGGACATTCGCCGCAAGCCTTTGGAATTCAAAGAAGGCGATAAAGTATTACTTAAAGTATCACCTTGGAAAGGTGTAGTAAGATTTGGGAAGAAAGGAAAATTAAGTCCAAGATTCGTTGGACCATTCAAGATACTCGAAAGAGTTGGGCCAGTTGCTTATCCGCTAGAATTACCCGAGGAGATGAAGGGTATTCACGATGTGTTTCACGTATCCAATCTGCGCAAGTGTTTAGCCGACGAAACCCTTGCAATGCCATTAAAAGATGTCAAGATCAACGAGAAGCTTAAGTTTGTAGAACAACCAATTCAAATAGAGGATAACATGATTAAGTTTCTCAAGCACAAACGACTCAAGCTCGTAAAAGTCAAATGGGATTCAAGACGTGGACCCGAGTACACATGGGAACTCGAGTCAGAAATGAAGAAGAAGTATCCCTATCTATTCCAATAAATCTCGAGGACGAGATTATTCAAAAGGTGGGGAGGATGTAACACCGGGTCCTTTACCCTCTTTAATTTAGGCTTATAAATAATAACTTAGAAAGTATAGGGACCAAAAGTGCAAATTCTGAATATTTGCTCCCATCGCGGTACGCGATGGGGTAACAGTTAACCCATCGCGTAGCGCGATGGGCTTGGTGAGTCATCGAACACGTGTCCAACACCGTGTCAACACGTGGCGCAATGTGACAGGCCACGTGTCACCACCGCATAAGGCGGTGTAAAATTGTGGCATCGCAATACGCAATGGGTCACCAAGACCCTATCGCGTACAACGATGGGGTTCAATTTCGGCTATAAAAGGGGGGTGACGGGCATAAGCTCCATTCATCCCAAAAACACCTTTCTTTACACACACACAGCCTTGGGAAGCGTACCCCGTTGCCATAACAAGCCGATGTGCTGTTTTCTCGTATTTCGTGCAAGAAACGAAGTTATAATCAAGTAGCAATCACTTAAGCGAGTAGATCAAAGATCCTGCCTTTCTATTATTATCAATCTAAGTGTCCGCTTTAAGGTAGGGTTTACGTTTAAGTTATTTGAATTATATCTTAGACTATCAATCGAGGCTATGGCCTTTAACCTTGATCGTATTTTACAAATCACTCACAATCATGTTTTCAAAAACGTTACTTCATGATGAAGTAATGATTAAATATAAGATATTTTGACGGGCATGTAGTAACTGGAAGGGGGATATTAGTAGTAGTAAGTTTCTTGCCTAAGGAAAAGTAATTCATATAAATCCCAATCAACCGAGGGACCCGTTTACTTAACTGGAGAAACTTACCAACGTGTTAAACCTATTAGGCCAAAGCATGCTATATCAAACGTCACATAAAACCAAGGGTTTTCATTCACAATCAAAGATAAACAATTTCAAGGTTAAGCTTACAATCATAGCTTAATCATCATTCAAATCATTCATACAAACCTATTTATGTATAGGTTAAAATCATTCACAATCAAACAATCAATCAGTCAAGGGTTTTCAACACCGACGGTACAGGTGAATACGTTAACCTTTTCAATCAGTCAAAACATATTTATACTCAATGAGACGAACGGGTGTTTGTCTTAACGAGTCAATCAATGTCTACATGAGATCGAGTAATCTCTAAAATGTTATAATACAAAGTAGAGAATAAAATCAACTCAAACCGAATACGCATGTGTATGGATCCAAACATAACTGTTGAAGTTCAATCAATCAATCAAAGACAATGAAGCCGCGAGCTTAAACGGTCATGACCAGTTCTCAGTTCAGGGCCGTTTGGCTCGGGGAATACTGTTGTGTGTGTAGGGAAGTGGTACATATACCGGAAGTAGAAATGCTTCCGCTGAGATTGTCAAGAAAACTACATTTGTATTGTAATTGTCATTCAAAATGTTTTATTGAGTCATACGTGTTCACCAGCATATAGCTGACGTATTTTTCCAACCCATTGCAGGTAATTAAGCATAAGTAGCATTAGCAAGGATTAAAGATAGAAGCGCATGACGAGATGGCTCCGTTTTTTATAAACAAATCCTTGTATTATGAAACATATATTTTATAAATTATACTTGGGTGTTTAATTCCTAAGTAAGTTTTCAATGTATATTAATATTATATTCAACCTAAAGTCTTCCACTAAAATTAACCCATAAACTCTGATATATCTACAAAACAGGTACCAACTTGTGGTCACACGCCTAGGCCCTAAGTCGGGGTGTAACAACAAGTATCGTGTATTCGGGAAGGAGGCGTGAAATGTAACATCCCCAAATTTTGATTTAAATTTGACAACTTAATAAAGTTGAAGTATCAAAAATATTCTCAAGATAAGTAATGGAAAAAATTTATAAATAAAAAGAAAATAAGGAAATACATATTTTTCATAAAAGATATCCATCCCATATAAAGAAAATAGGACAAAGAATCCATCACACATGGAAAGATGGAAGAAAATGGAAGCATTCCACATGGATATAAACAAGGAAGATAAAATGTCACACCCTCATCTTTGGGCCTAAGCTTGTGACCACAAGTTGGTACTTGTTTTGTAAATACATCAGATAAAAAACATATAGGTTATGTTTTAAGCACTGATAAACGCAAAAACCAAGATTTCCGATATTGTTGTCCACTTAAACCCAGCCACCAGCCTATCAAGCCCCCAATTGCATTAAGAATTTTAAGTTCAAAAACCACGACTACACCTACCCCATCTTAGACAAAGAGAGCTAGAAAAACTAGAGTCAAACCAAACTGGTTTGACAAATCACCATAAGCTAAGGACTCGTTGATGGTACTAAGTAGATACACTCGGTGAAATTTGATGGATGAATGGTCATGTGAAGGCCGTACGAGCAATTCCTAAATATTATTGGACTTTGTCCTATATATTCCCTAAAAAAATATTTATTGACTAAAAACCTTCAAGCCCCAATAGTGTATCCTCAGAGTCACTATCCCCTTGGTAACACGTAAACTCTAAGTCTCGTATAGTATGTGCAACTTTGGTCTCTTTTTCTATTTTTGAGAATGCTTCTTTGGCATTTTTCATTACATAACTTTCTCATGGTCATTTGCTTTTCGGACCAATTTTTTGGAATACTCATAACTTTCATACATACTTTTTTTTTTCTTTTTTCATTTTTTTTAATTTTTTTTTCAATCTTTTTTTTTCTTTTTTTTATATCACCCTAAATTATATAACTATTTTCTAAGCTTGTAAAAAGATGGACATGTGGTAGTGTGATGATTTGAGTGCATCTAAGTCTTACCATCTCAAAGTTTTTAGATTATGGTAATCCTTCCTAAGCATCGAAATTCGGTTTCACCGTTTTTCAAATTATTATATATATAAAATTTGCTAAAGAGGACTATCAAAGCTAGTTGGGCCTACCGACACATCCCAAGCTTAGTGCGTTATCTTTTATTTAATCTCATATATAATAGTAGTTTTAAAAACCAATCTCAAATTTTTCTATCATTTTCCATTATTTGCAAAAATTTTCGTTAAAATTTCGGGACATTTTTCAATCAATTTTTTTTACACTTTTTCATTATTAATATATATATATAATATAAAAACGTTAGTTTCTCATCCCCACACTTAAATGTCACATTGTCCTCAATGAGACAGGAAAAAGACAAAAATTAAAGCACATTTAAATATAAGTAAAGTGGAACAGACTTCCCTGGTAAATATGACGATATTGCCTTGCAAGTCGTGTCCCATGATCTCCTATTCGAACGAAAACCTCATACTCCAATGCTCTCTACCAAGCAGTCACTTACGAACGAAAGCGACAATCAATAAGTAAGTAGCCTTCCCACCCTTGAATCAAACCATGTATCATCAAACTTCCACAGCAATCCTGGACCAACCTGAAAGCAAACCAAGAAACAGCCAGCACAAGAAAGCAAGAAAAACCCAAAACAAAAATAAAAGTAAAACAAAAACATTCAACCGGGTTGCCTCCCGGGAAGCGCTAAGTTTACAGGAGAGTCTTCAGCCGGACTTGCTCCCGAAATTTCAATCAGGAGGCTTTTCTTTAATCCAACCCCGGTCTAACCCGTTTAGTTCCACCCTTTCAATATATTTAAACAAATAGCACATAGTGAAACTTAAAAGTATTTTAAAACATTCAAACGGGTCGGACCACCAATACTTAAACTTACCTGGACCAAACCTAATACGTGACATATAATGAGGAAAATGGTTATTCTTACATTTCAGTGTTGCCCTATAACTCTTAATGTACCATTTTTGAACCCTCAAAATGTGTTGATCCAAGCACTTCCGCTCCCTCTTCTGTGGCTTTGTCGATTTCGGTGGCGATCCACTATCTAGTTCCTCCACAGACTTGCTAACCTTCATATGATGTGACGACTCAAGTACCACCATATTCTGATCCTCCTCCTTTGTCACTTCCTCTTCCTTTTCTTCTTCTGGTGACGTTTTGATCTCCATTGTTGGCTTCCCCATGATTAGTGTTTCTAAATATATAAGATCGCCAACAGGGTCAAATTCTGCATGTTCGTCAAAAATTGGTAAACCTACTAACTCATCACCAAACTCATCCTCCCAAGATGATGCATGCTCCTTCTCTTCGTCATCTTCCATTTGGTCAAGTGGCCCCACAACGGCATCTTCGCTCAGATCCGTGTAATCATGTAGCTCTAACTCCATCTCTTCTATCACGCCCTCATCATCATTATTCCAAAATTCATCATCTGTTTCATAGACGGCTTCCTGCTCCCTGTAAGAAAAACTCTCATTTTGAATTCTAGCACTTATCTCTTCTAACCTAGCTTCGATTTCCTCTATCTTACGGAGTCTTTCTCTTTCGATCAACTTATCAAGCCTAACTTCCAATTCCTTAATCTTTTGGAATCTTTCACGTTCCTCTTGTTCGGCTCTTTCCAACATCATCTCTTTCCAACATCTTATATATAAAATACTCCTAAACTGACTCGATCTATTAAACATATTAACTAGACTCGAAAAAATAAAACACAAACTAAATTATCCTAAACACTACTAGACACACTGAGTCTAAGACACGGACTCACAAGACACACCACAACTCAAGACACAAATGACCAATTAATCAATTAAGTTCAATCAAAGCTAGTTTCGCTATCGCCAAAGTATCCCCGGCAAAGGCGCCAAAAACTTGATGTGCGAAACGGTCTATTAAAACCTAACCTAACTTAGACACTCTAGTTTTAAATTTATAAATCTAGACTCTCCTAATGCTAGACCACTAGACAGGCAAGTGTACCCATTGACTGTCGTAAAGCCTAATGAAGTCCGGATATCGAACCCAAAGGACGCTAGCGACACCTAAACTAGACTCTGACTAATAACTTAAATAAATTGATTTTTATTGATTTTTGTATTTTTTATTATTAAATATTAAATAATATAAAATAAATAATAGTTACTCTAAAACTGACACGGAAAAATATAACTAGAACTCAAATAGGGGAAACAACTACCTAGGTAAGGAATTCTACTAGTAAACTCGTAAACTTTCGGAATTGGATTTATGATCGGTACCGTATTCTAAAAATATGAAATTTAAGGAATAACTATAGTAAGCTAGATCTCCTCCCGGTCTCACCAACAATACCTAAAAACCTTAAATATCATGTAAGCTCAACGGTTTAATGGTTCGGATCTTCTCCCGGTCTCACCTTACCTAACTATGCTAAGGAACCCAAAGATTAAATCACCTCCCGGTCTCTTTAATCACAAAACACCCTAAGGCGTTAAGAGGTATTCTTATTAAATTCTGTTATAATTCGGATCTGTAAGAATCTAAAGGAATCTAGGGTAACTCACTCCCGTGCAATCACTACCAAAACCGGCAAAAGACCAAAACAGGCGACACTTAATTACCTCCCGGTATCTCAAGTGACAGAATATAAGGTATCTCTAAATTCTCAATTACCGCTCCTGTGGAATACGTTAACAATAAACCATAAACTAGTTACAAACAAACAGTAAGCAACCTAATATGCATCCATACATGAAAGACGTTCACAAAGACGCACATGGAACAATAAATTGATTATAAATTAATACCAAATACGCATATGCATCACAACCAAATAAAATAAAAACTTTACCAAAACATGAACCAATCAGTAAATAATCCAAGACTGAAAATAAAACGAATCTAAAAAGTATTCATCCAAACCCAGGCAGTATAAAAGTTTAGCCAATCATAATAATATTCGACGAAACAAAGATATAACAAATAATACAATTCATCGAATAATATAATAAATAAGACCTGCTAGCTTGCTTCTTCAATTCTTGTCTAGCTCCCAAACACAATCACCCCAAGCAGGGGTGCCCCCTCTGACTTTCGTCTGCCAAAACCCCCCTCTATTCGCCGTCCACAATCTGTCGTCCACTTAATAATGAATAATCGTTTTTGTTCCTTTCCTGCCTTCTTTTTATATTCGTTTGGAGGGTTCTAAGTTAACAGAACCGAATCCCTCTCATTGCAGCCCTATTGTGTCATAATTGGCCCAAAAGATCTAGCCCAATGAAAACCCTTAATTCGTTTATTTACTTTAAAGCCCAAGATTTACTATGATGCATATGCTCTCTGGCTCCAATCAGTGCTCCATAATCAATGTCTCCATTTGTTCTTTTAGCTGCCACCATATAAATTGATTTAGTCTTCACAAAATCATGTGACTCCAATTTAATTTAATATTATTATAATATTTTCTTTCTTGCATTTTTCATAAACGTAGGTTTACATAATATTATTATTATTATTAATTATTATTATTTCACGTGAGCACTACAACTTGTGTTGAATTTCTTTTTTTTTTCAAATAAAACTAATATAATAATATTATATAATTACACATGACTTGAGATTTAGGCAATTGTGTAGGCATGCTTTAAATAAACAATCGACAAGTATAAAAACATGTATGAAGCTTCATTTGTATAGTAAAAAGAAAATGTTGCAATTTAGTTCATTATTTCTTAAAATCTTAAAGGTCATATATGAATCAACTAAGAATAGTATTCGATAAAAATCTGGCTCAAAAGTATTTAAAAATGTAGGAAATATTTATATAATAATATGTATATTTTAGAACACATCAAAATACATCAGAGTTTATGGGTTAATTTTAGCTGAAGACTTTTAGGTTGAATATATTAATTTACATTGAAAATTTACTTGGGAATTAAATACCCAAGTATTCGTTTACAAAATATATGTTTCATATTACAAGGATTTAGTTTATAAAAAACGAGTCATCTTGTAACGCACTTCTATCATCATTAAGACTCTGATCCTTGTTGTTGCTATCCATGCTTAATTACCTGCAATGGGTTGAAAAATACGTCAGCTATGTGCTGGTGAACACGTATGACTCTATAAATCTTTTGAATAACAGTTATAATACAAATATAGTTTTCTATACACTCAGCAAAAAGTATTTTATTCTTGGGATTTGTACCACTACCTATACACACAAAAGTGTTCCCCGAGCTACGTAGCCCTTAATGGAGAACTAGTTATGATTGTTAGCCCGCGGCCACGTAGCATTTGACTGTTTAGGCTGAACAGTTATGTACGGATCCAGACATATGTGTAATCGGTCTGAGTTGCTTTTATTTTCAACTTTGTATTATAACGTTTTAGAGATCACGTAATCTCATGTAAACGTTGACTGACTCGTTAAGACAAACACCCGTTCATCTTATTAAGTATAAATATGTTTTGACAGTTTGTAAAGGTTAACGTATTCACCTGTATCGTCGGTGTGTGTTTGAAACCTTCTTGAATGTAAATGTGAATGATATTTAACCTATACATAAATAGGTTCGTATAAATACTGGATTGTGTTTCTTGATTAAGCTATTACCTTCAGCTTAACCTTGAAATTGTATACTTTGATTGTGAATGAAAACACTTGATTTTTATGTGACATTTGATATAGCATGCTTTGGCTTAATAGGTTATAACACGTTGGCGAGTTTCTCCAAGTAAGTAAACGTATCCCTCGGTTGATTGGGATTTGTACGAATTACTTTTTCTTAGGCAAGAAACTTATTAATAGTAATATCCCCCTTACGGTTTACTACATGCCCGTCAAAATATATCTTTTGTTAACATTACTTTGCTATGAAGTAACGTTTATGAAAACTCGTTTATGAATGGTTATAGAATGTTTATATAATTCTTTCAAGGTTAAAGGCCATAGCCTTGATTGATGTCTAAGCTATAATTCAAATAACTTAAACATAACTCCTACCTTAATATGGATACTTGGAATGATAATACTAAGAAAACTTGACGGTAGGATCTTGATCAACTTGCTTATATGATTGCTACGAATTTAGAGAAAATGGCACGTCGGTTTGACACGGCAATTGGGCACGCCTTTCTATGCTATGTGTGTGTAAATGGAGGTGAATTTGGGATGAGAATGGGTTATGCCCGTCACCCCCTTTTATAGGCAATTTCTGTACCCCGTCGCGATACGCGATGGGCTTTTCCATACCCGTCGCGTATCGCGGCACCGTGCTTTTACGCCGCCTTGTCCTGAGGTGACACGTGGCCTGCCCAATTTGCCATGTGTTGACACGTGGTTGGACACGTGTCCGATTACTTAGCCTAGTCATTGCGCTACGCGATGGTCTATAGGTTTGAGCCATCGCGTATCGCTACGCCGCCCAAAACTGGGATTGTGTGCAAGTCCATCGCTATACGCGATGGGTGAAATCACTTCCCCGTCGCGTATCGCGATAGCCAATATTTTCAGAATTTTCATTTTAGTCCCTAGATTTTTGAAGTTAGTATATTTGACTAAATTCTTAAAGGGTTATTTACGTGGTGTTACAGTCTTTCTCTTCTTCCCAATCTCGTCCTGCCTCGGGGATGTTTATACACACAACATATAGTTGACTACGGCCTACGTGCCACCGCTTCCTCAAGCACCGCCAACTACCCAATTCTGTTTTTGGGTTCCGGCGTAATACATAATCACTTTTTAAACGTGGAGAATCACTTTTGATTTTGAATTATTTGATCTTTATTATCTTATTTTCCTTTTGATATATTTGTTTTCACCTTCTCGACTGTTCTTTACTTCTTATCTTTTCTTTTCTTTTTATTTAGTTTTAGTTTTTGCTTTTTTCTTATAATTTTTTTCTCGTTAAACATAAAAAAATAAGTGTTTATTATTAGGCGAATTATATTTTAATAATCCCAACTTAATGCAGTTGTCCGATAATAATTCCACTTAAATAATAGCTATCACCGGTCCCAACTTTCACACAATTTGTTTTCATTAGACCTCTGTTAAAAAAAACTTAACGACGTCAAGTTTTTTCCAAATTATAAATTGATGTTTTAGGACTTTCGATCGGAATGAGGATACGAATCGATTGATGTAAAACTTACCTCGAAACGGTCTCTAAATAACTTGATTTTTGTTAATTAAAAGTTTACACACTGGAATTGAAGCATCCTTTTGTCGTTTGGACCAACCGTTTTGAGGTAAGTTTTACATGAATCGACTCGTATCCTCATTCCGAAAGAAAACCCTAAAAAACCAAATTAAAATTTGGAAAAAAACTTAACGCGTTAAGTTTATTTAACGGGGGTCCAATGAAAAGAAACAATGTGAAAGTTGGGATCGGTGACAACTATTTTCTAAGTTGGGATTACTATTGGCCAACTACATTAAGTTGAGATTATTAAAACCCAATTTGACTTATTATTATTATTATTATTATTATTATTATTATTATTATTATTATGCCACCAAGCGGTTGCTTCGGCTGACTCAGTTTTAACTCATGCCGTTGCAGTCGAAGCTCATATCATCATGCTTAGCCATCGTCAGGCCACGATCAAGACGCCGCTGATCTTATCACGTCCTACAACCGATCTAGTTACTGCTCTACGTGAAAACCGATCGTGTATCATCACAAGTTTTGTGCTCCAGTCTGAGCGTCCGATTTTCTACCACTCTGACTGCGGAGGAATGTTAGATAATATTATAGAATATATTATTAGAGTTTTAGTATTATAATGTAGTGTTACCATAATTAAAAGATTGTAATTGATTATGTTTCGTTGTATTTACCTTCTTGTACCCCTATATGATTAATAATACATCACAGTTCACATCTAATTATAGACTGGTTCACATCCTTATCTGATATCCAATAAAATGAAGAAAAATTGAAAGAAATAGAAAAGGCAAGTAGCCCATGAAAAGAGTTCAAAGGATGAGGCCTTGAATGCTCACCATTCATCTAAAGATAACAAAAACCTTCTAAAAACACTACCACTCTCTCTCTATCATATGTGCTTCATTTCCATCTTAACACACACACAAACACACTTGCAGACTAAATGTCTCTTAGAATGTGGGCTTCTTCCACAGCCAATGCTCTAAGTCTATCATCTGCTGCCGGACCTCATTTCTCACCTCTTTCCAGATGCTTCTCTTCAGGTAAATTTACACTTCTTGTTCTTGATATTGGGTAAAAATATTTAGAGGACAAAATATAAAGTTGATATATGCATGCATTAATGTAGTTTTGGATGGGTTGAAATATGCAAATTCACATGAATGGGTGAAGCATGAAGGTCCTGTTGTTACTATTGGTATTACTCACCATGCTCAGGTTCTTTCTCTTTCCTATTCTATATTGTCTTTATTATTGTTGTTATTCGTCTTTTAAAGGGTATTTTGGTCAATTAATAAAAAACTAACACGAAAAATGAATGGGACTAGTGAATTGTACTGAAATAACAAGAAAAATGATACCGGTTTGTGTTATAGCAAATATAAAAAAATGAACTAAAACCTAGAATTTAACCAAATCTAGCTGTAATTTACTTATTTTCATTATTTCTTATAATGAAATTTATAATTATATTGTTCGTGAGGTTTATTAGAGGCTCAGAATCAAGCCCAGGTCTACCTAGGTAAACTCACAATTTTTTTTAGTTGTGTTATTTATACACCTTCTGATTTTTAGAGAGAGTGTACATAATAGATAAAGTATGTGTTAAAGGGTGTATGAATATCAGAAAAAGGTGTATGAATAACTATTGCCTTTTTTTTGGGCTTATGACAAATTTAGAATTTAGAAGAGTTAGTTGTATAGGGTTCGCAATGTGGCGGTATCAATGTGTTTGAAAAGGTTTATTCATAAGTGGTTGAGGGTTTTAGTTCTATGATGTTCAAAATGTCGATATAGCAGTAGGTTTTAGAGGGTGTGTTAGTTAGGGGTGTTGATCGGGTTTACTATTCAGGTTTTTTTTTTTTTTTTTTTGGTTATATCCGATAATTTATCCGTATCAAAATCGGGTTCATCGGGTAGAATTAATCGGCTATGGGTAAGATCGACGATCCCGGTGTGAGTTAGCCGTTCTAATAGAGATGAGTTAGTATAAATTTGTATATATATACACTTAACAACCTTTCTAATAAGATTACAAAGTAATTGACTTTTTTCAAGCTATACAAATTAATCAAGTAGCTCATATGTGTTCTTATAAATTGTAGGGTTAAACATATTACTAGATGATTGTATGATTTTATTGCCAAGTTATCATCACTACTAAAAAAGGTATAAGCATCCAAATTTTGAGACCAACGAAAGATGATCACAAAAGTAGTGACCGGAAGTCTGGATAATATACGTTCACACATGCTACCTAGTGGTAGAGTGTTTGCCCTCCGAAAAGGATGTGGTGGGTACAAATTATCCTTGCAAATATGATTCAGTTGTAACATTTGCTAAAAAGTTGAAAATAAACTGTTATGCATGATTATGTACTTGTAATGTATAGCCTAAATGTTTTGCTCAAATTAAAAAATATGCAGGACCATCTTGGAGAGGTGGTGTTTGTGGAATTACCAGAAGCTGGTGGCTCGGTGACCAAAGCCACAGGATTCGGAGCAGTAGAAAGTGTCAAAGCCACCAGTGACATTAACTCCCCGATCTCTGGAGAGATCGTTGAGGTGAACTCGAAGCTGTCCAAGACTCCTGGTTTGGTAACTCCTCACTCTTCTTGTTTCTCTTTGTTCATATATATGTTGTTTTGACCTTTTGAAGTCAAATGACTTGTTATTCTACCTCAAATCCATACAAATTTTGTTAATGTGTGGATAAAAGTACCTTAATCAACACTTAATCTTTATAACAAAATGTTGAGGCTTAAAGACTTTGATTTTTATATAAAGATGATCATGAATTATGAAAAACAACTTGTTTGACTTTGAGTCTTTGACATCAATTATGTATAATTTATGACTAACAAGTACATTTCATGAATGTTAAAGATTAACTCAAGCCCGTATGAACATGGATGGATGATTAAGGTGAAGCCGCACGACCCTTCTGAGCTGGAATTTTTAATGGGCCCAAAAGAGTACACAAAGTTCTGTGAAGAAGAAAATGCTCACTAAACTTGAACTTGAACATACATGACGTCTTATGAATTTTTTTCGTTTCTTCCTCAACTTCGACTAACTGAAATCTCGTTCGTTTAAAATAAATCATATTATTCGAAGGTTTGATCCGTTTATCTGTGATTCATGTACAAGTTTTTGTTTTTCTATTTTAAGAAATAATTTTAAAAATTATATATCAAGACAAGAATGGTGATCAAATATCCTAAAGAAGAAAAACACCAGTTTTTATATAATCTTTGATATTTATATGATGAATAACTGTATACATATATGATCAAGGAACAATATTAGGGTATTAACACTCTCGTGTTCAAATGGTAACAATATTAAACCTCACCAATCACCATAGCCGTTGCAGCAGTCGATGGATGGGACATAATAAGCAATAGACATTAGTTTGGATCGTAAGTCTTCGATGTCCGCCTCAACTTTAGAATCAGCAAACATGACTACAACGTTGTTGTTTTCATGGTTCAAAACATGATCATGTTCTGGCACACATGAACACCTCTCAGGCACGCGATAAGAGATGGCGATGAGTGATTCGGTCACATTCTCTAGGGAAACATCCTCAAACCCTTGTCTCCAATCCATATAACGTATGTTTTTCCCTATTATTAAAAGATTTCATTTATAATAACATTTTAAAACGGAGAACATATAACAAAAATATTATTGAAGATGAATATATATACAATCTATTCATATAAAAACATAAAGGAATGATAATGTGAATAATATAAGAATGAAATAATCAAGATGCATGACATGCATGAGGAGATGAATAATAATTAATGATATATAATATATAAGAAGGTACGTACTGGTGATGATCGGTGAACCAACGGCGTCGATCTCGGCCTCCGTCGGTCCGACGTTGTTAGGGTGAAAACAAGGGCGAGGGAGAGTTTAGTTTAGGAATGAGAATTTTGGTCGGTACATAGGAGAGAATCTGCTGTCTGAATCTTTTGTATCCGAACACCTTTTTTCCAACGTGTAACTTTGGATACCTCTGACTTACAAATTTGACTCTTTTATAATTAAATAATTAAAGAGAGACCTAAAAGTCAGTTAGTAATCAGTAATAGTAATCAACCCAATATTGGTTTGATTTTATATGGACGTACGTATAGAGTTTCGATTTATTGTTATTTGTTATACGAGCATATAGGCCAACATGATGGTAATATATATACACGTGTTTAGGATATAGAATGAGATTTTATATGCACATAAAACAAGAGTTATTTGTTTTTGTCTAGATAAACAAATTATCGATGATGTGAAGGTAGCTTGAATTCGAAAGAACTCATCACGAGAGGGAGAGGTTATGTTGATATAGGGACTTTCACGTTGCAACGTCAAGGTTATGTCGATGTAGAAGATATGTGAGCAGTCTCATAAATGATATATGAACCTTAGAGCCAACTTAAAGGGACGTCAAGAAGGTTGACGAATCCAGATTCATTCTCCTGATCAAGAGATCCATAAATATATATATATATATATATATATACACATACACACACACTAGTTTTTATCTCATGTATTACGGGGGTTGTTTTATATTATTTGTTTTTAATATTTATTTATCTTTTGAATTTTTATTTTTTTATTGTATGAGTTAATAATATACTTATGGTTTGATAATAAATTGTTTCACAAAAAATGAGATGTTATAACTCAGTTTAAAAGCTATATGAGTTTGATGAGACCCAAGACGCGTTTATGTTTTTTACTATAAAATTAGTTTTTTAATTATAAATAGTATATATCTTTTTTTAAACAAATCAGATATTAAATTTTAATATATCCCTACTTTATATGATTTTTATATCAAATATTTGGTGAAATTAGTTTTTAATTTAATGTGATGTTTTAACCGGTTTAAGAAATATCTAGGTTTAATGAGACTCATACTCGTGAATTCGGGTCAGATGCATGAGAAACCTACATTTAAAAATCAAGCAAATCTGGTGACTCCAAAAAAGGGGGATCGACCACATCGCGACACGTAAAATTGCCCGACTTCCTACATCAGTTTCCGTTGGAAATGCGTAGGAAATCATTGTTTCCCACACATTTCCAACAAAAACAGGTATGTGGGAAAAAGCCTTGTGGGAAATATTTTGTTACACATTTCCAACACATTACCTACAAAAATATATCGTTGGAAGTTTCCAATGCATTTCTAACACAAATAATTAATAAGATTGTTTTCATCTTCTTACGCATTTCCAACCCATATTAATATATTTTCTTACGCATTTCCTACGAAAGCAAATACTAATTTTTATTTTAATTCTTTTATATTCTTATTTTTCTCTTTTACTTTCTTATATTTTCTTACACAATTCTGACGCATCTAAATATATTTTGTTTTTATTTTTCTACACATTTCCAACACAAAGGTTTATCTTATTGTAATATATTTTATTTTATATTCATTCTCAACGCATCGATTTAATATTAGGTTTTTTTGTTTTATTTTATGCACATTTAAAAAAAAAATCTAAATCCAAAAGATAAATCATAAATACAATAACTTAAATATAATTCGAAATGTGTTTACAAATCAACTATATATACAACTTAAATAAATAGTATCATAGTATAGCACTTATCTTAAGAAGGTCATACTAATTAGAAGGAGACTGAAACTTTCTAATAACTCTTCACAATTTTGCATCATTTATGATTTTCTTCATTTTCCATTTGTTTCGGTTGTTCAACTCTTCTCTTGCCTTTCGTTCCATTTCTAGTTGTTCTTCCATCTGTGCTTGAATTAATTGTGCAGTTGTACCTAAACATTTGATAAAATTTGTTAAATTAAGAATGTCGTTTTCTTCAATGCAAGTCAAAGAGTCATATTGTTTAAGAAAACAGAGCCATGTCTGATATTGAGTTCCAATCAAAGTACCATAGTGCAGAACTGATGTTCTACCACCAATTTCATTATGTGTGTAATGTGTTATCCTAGTTTGATTAATCTTATAGCATTTTCTTATCATGAACTTGAATCCAAATAGTATCTAACATATCTTCCATCCAGAAAAGTATATTCTTAATATGAATCTAATACCCTAAATACTTGTATTATAAAGTTGCTGTATATAATCAACCTCAGGAACATGTTTGCGAAAGTTGCAAAATGAAATTACACATATATAATAATTAATAAACAAACAATATATGATGATGAAGATAATAATAACAACAACAATACCTCTTATTGTGACCTTCAAGCATCAAAATGAAATCCAACCCACAATATATAGATTGTGTCGCGGCCACCACGAAATAGGGATCTGAAGTGCTTAACCCGAATACTCAGCCCCTATTATCTATTGGTGCTTGTACCTTCAAAACTTAATATCATTACAAAATTATCATTTTTAAACCCCATATATTAAAAAAAACATATTACTAATCATCACCATGAGGTTGAAACTTTCTCATAAACTCATCAAATATTTTTTTCCTCCTTTCTTTAGTTATTGCATTCCTTTTCCATTCATCGTACTCGTTCTTCCAGCTCGTTTATTAATTTCCTTTAATTTTGTAGTTGTTTTCTTTCATTTCGGCTCAAACTTTTTGAACCTAAAAGTTGATAAAATATTAGAATTGTCACAAGTACAAATAATAAGTAATCCTTTTACTCTCGCACCAGCATGGGTTAGGCGTTCTCATGTGATTTTTTACACAACTCATGGACTTGCAGCAAGTCTTCTATCATTAACTGATCAAAAACAAGAAGAAAAGCTGATGAACTTTCTTTTTGTTTAACCGAACACGTTATATAACCTATATATGATGTAAACACATGAGCAAGAATATACAACAAAAGGCTTACCTAAGGAATTCTCAAACATATTCAATCCAACAGCAATTGGCTGCAAGAGGGAAACAATAATGGACATAAAAATGTAAAGATTATAATAAACGAAAAGTCATAATTCCTTTTAAGACACCAACAAGGATGATTATGGACATATATAAATAAGTATAAAGTTATAGAATTACATAGTAGTTCTTGATCTATCAACATCAGTTCCTAGCCTGCATCAAGGTTTTTGTCTATTAGCCAAGGTCTTGAATTAAAAGAGAATATGAAATGTGAGTTAAAACATTCAAATTATGAAGATTAATTTGGGATGCATAAGTATCAATTAGCAAACGGTGGCAGAAACTAAAGCAAAAAAAGTACATATCTAAGTGCAAAGATTAACCTAGACAGTTGACAGTAGATGAGGAAAGAATGTCAGCGAAGATGAGGTTTGCAATATCACACCTCGTTTACGATGTGTAGCCAATTTGAGACACGACTTTGGTGGTGGTTAATCGGCTGTGAGGATTGGTTCCGAGGAGTTGAAATTTTTAGAGAGGAGACAAGGGAAAATTGGGAGGGATGTGATTTTGATGGGTTTGGAAATTAATTTTTAGGAGGGGAAGTGAAAATTGAGCGGGAGATGAATAAATTTTGAGTTTAAAAATTTAATTATGATTAAATACATTTAATTAAAATTTAATTTTTTTAATCCCTTCTCACTTGTCCCAACAAGAGATCGTTGGTGGGGGTGACATGACGTGTGACGTCTACATACACGTGTTCTCAGCCGGAAGACTTTGGGTGCAACTTGCATTTAGAAACTCGATGGTTCATAGAATTCTCCAATTCACATAATCGTATTTTGTTAAGTACTTCATTGACGCGTGAGTCGATATATCTGTTGTCGAGTGTCATTTAGGGTTACAAGAGGCCATGTGCAACGCGCTTATCGTAACTAGGGAAACATGGCACGGACCCCTTAAGTATTGTTTTCCTTGATAGTATGTGAGATTTTAACCTAAAACCTCTCTCAAACTCGGATGTTTAAAAGTTTCTTTTTTCTTTTTATGAATGAACCACCTAACCTCATTAGCATTCAATTTAATTTTTATATATAGTAGTCATATAACTCAAAATTATGAAATCCGGATTTTTATGATTTCAGTTATATATTAGATATATGTGTGTATATATATATATATAGGATCAGGATCATGAGAAAACCTTTTTGAAATTGAGAACTATGAGAACCATTTTGGACTACAAAAAACCCAAAAATAAAAAAAAATCATAAAATAAAAAAAAACACAAAAATCAAAAATGTAAAAAAACCAAAATTCTTATTTTATCATTCCGGTTTCATAAAAAAAACTCGGTTTAGCTAAATTATATACACATATGTATACTATATACATATATGTACATTTACATGATTTTTTTGTACACATGTGTATAATTTAAGATAAATGATATTGTGCATATGTGTATATTACGTAACTAAAGATTATATAAAACTATACATATGTGTATAATACGATGGTTTTTTTTTTATTTTTTTTATTTTTTTTAATGAAACCAGAATGAAATATAAGAATTTTGGTTTTTTTACTTTTTTAAAATTTTTGTTATTTTTTGTTTTATGATTTTTTTAAAGGTGTTTTTAGTGGTTCAAAATGGTTCTCAATTTGCAAAGGGTTCTCTTAGGATCCTTACCCTATATATATATATATATATATATATAATATTGTTTTAAAACATAAGTTGACAAAATGACTCCTTGGTGTAAGTCTTTGAATCAAAGGTCATGAGTTCAAATCTCATCATTGGTGTTTTTTTTATAAAAAGACTTTCCTTTGTGTTTTATATGAACTACTTTAGTAACTTATAATAATAATAATAATCTACCTATTCTAATAAAGTAAAATAATTGTGACACTTGTCAGTTTGTGGTTAATCCTCAAAATGTTATTAGTATAGGTAGATAAGACTGTTGTAATAGTTGAATGACAATGTGTTTATAAGGACAACATGAAAGCTACTCAAATAGAAAAATCTGACGTCTTTTTTGTCTATAACCGGGTATGGAATGCATAACATTTTTGTGAAAACTATTTGTAATACATTTTTTTACATAATATAAAAAGACGTAATTATATTTTTTTTTTGTTTTAAATTATTTATTGTAATTCATACATTAATTTATCCCGTGTAACACACGGGTTTCTAAAGCTAATAATAATAATAATTTAACAATATATTACTTTGCTTTGGTCTATATTAGGCTTTGAAAATGCAACTCAATTGGTAAAATTATCAAATTATTTATCACATAATTAAAAACGTGATTTAAGAAACTTTTTTTTTACGCTCATTCCGAACCCTAAAGTTTTAAGGGATTCTCAGATGTGACCCTGATTACATTCATCTTAATTGATTAGTTTATATAAATCTAAAGTAAAATAATGGTTTCTCCCCCAGATTATGGGACGTCACATATATATTTTTCAACGTACCATCGATTTAATTTTATGTATTAAGCTGCCAATACTAGAAAAGAACAATATCACATACGAAAGGAACATAACTAGCTTGATATTTTATCAATATTCTCCATCAAAACAATACAACGTCACTAGATGTTAGTTGTTAGAATTTCTAATCGTTATTAATAAAAAATGTTATGTCAAAAGGTTAGATACCGAAAACCTCAATCGACCGACGTTAAAGTTTAAACCAACATACCTACTAATCATTATATATGTAAGAGGTAAATAAACTCCACCGAGGGGTCCGCTGATCCAACCAAATTGATATTATGACAATACACAAAAGATTTTTTTTAAATAAATAAGATTCGTCTTTGATTGATGTGTGATGAAGATTAAACACACGTCACTTCTTAAATTCCTCACTCGCTCGTGGAATAACCCGGCTACAAATCGTAGGCAAATATATTAATACTTGATATAGACAATGGATGATAGTCTCAACTATGTTGTAGGGTTTAAACCAGTCGATTTGAGTTCAAGCTCGTCTTAGTTGGAGCATGATATATTTTGGATGATGGACTGTTAGAAGTATCAAACTTCATATTCTCTTTTAATCTTTCATGTGTAGGTGTCACACTTATTAAAAATTTATTATATACATTAAGTTTAATGTTTTTGAGAGGTTTGATTTTTATCCATCTCTCTGTTGTAACTGGATCCTTTTATTTAATATTTGGATTTCTCTTGGACCGGCTTACAAAAGCTTTAGACATAAGGACTAGCTAGGACCTTCAACCACATGTAAAGGAGCATCGATCTTTTCACATCTTGATAACTGCTACGCTGTAGACCATTTTGTAATTTACATAGATAATAGGTGGATGACCGAAATATATATATATATGCATTCGCTTTCATCACGAGACCTTCTGGCCATCAAATTTCTTGCTTGAGTTAAATCCTGGCCACGAACCGATTCTTTCACTTTCCTGATCTTGATACTTCAATTCACCACACCCAAAAATCCTATTGGATTGGTCACCAAAAAGTTAAACAAGTGGCACAACTTGTTCCAGCCACCTTCTCATTTTACGTTGTAGTCTTGGTATTAATCTATCATGTGAACTTGTAAGCAATTTGCCTAGAATACTAGATTAATAGGATTCAAATGCTGAATTGTTGAAACTTGATAATATATTGTTAAATTATTAAATATACGTACACTTACACGTACATTACATGCAACTAACGGAATCCCATGGATAGATCCTATAAAGATGACTCTAACGTTCAATACAAAAGCAAATTTCAATAGAGGACCTCGTAAACACTTTATAGACAGACACACATATACATAGCTAGATGTTGCTTAGTTTGTAACTAGTTTAAAGAAAATGGTAAAAATAGAATAAAAAAACAATAATGTTTCTCTATTCACTGTCCCCTTTTTCTTTCTCCACTGTTCCACTTGTGAAAAGAAGAAAACACTCATAATTACATGCACATATGTATGTGTGTGCCTGTATACATCTAAACAAAAGACTATAATTGCAACAAAATTTTCCATTTTATTAAATCCGAGACATATAGATAGATGTATGCACAAGTGAACATTTAAAGTTTATTTATACAATAAAAACAAAGGTTTTTTTGTTACCTACCCTATGCTTAACTTAGCTCCCGCATTTGTGCATGCATGGTCCACGAAGGGGCTAAATTGTAGTCTTAGGGGCTGTTTGGTAGCCTCTTAACAATGACCCGTAACCTCTTAATGGTTAAGAGGTAACACTTTGTAGAGAAGAGCGTTACTACAAGGCCCGCCCTCACAATATAATAGAGATAATAACATTATTTTTCTGTATATATCTGCCCATCTATCTAAATATAACATAACCTTTTTAATACATCCATTTCTTAAAAGAGCATGCAAGTTGCGTATGTACATCAGAACATGTAATATGGATTTCAAACCTGTATGAACGGACTGAGAATTTGAAAAGTAGCTAGGATTGAATGAACAGAAACGAAGAATGAAACATGTGCAGAACCGCAGAATCTGACATCAACGAAAAAGTACTAGCATCAACCGCACAATGCCCACTCGATCTCTTGTTAACAACTATTTCCTGTAAAATAACTAACTAATGTACTTATACTAGATATGCAACACAAATCATATTTGATTTCGAAATAAGGAAAAAATGTCCAGTTAATTAATTCAACACTAGTATTCAAGAAATTAAGAGAAAACGATACATTTAGTTTTATTATTTCTTTACAAGATTCACCTATATATGATAGCTAGAAAAAGTTAGAAATGAGCACTTTATCATTAAGAAAAAATTCAGTCAATGGTTAATTATTTTTCTAAGACTGTCCATATATAACGTTACAACATATTCTTTCTACATTCATGCATAGTTAACACTTAACACGCCACATCAAAATTGAATTAATTAATTGGTTCCACGTTTCTCATACGAAAATCACTTGTAATGGGGGCAACAAAGGGGCGATAAACCACAATGGGGCATCATAGAGAGGGGTTTCGAAGCCCCGTTTCCTACATCACACTGATAAAGGATAGCCTTAACAAAAGACATGGAAAAAAATAAACGTACTCCTTCAGCAACAACTAATCCAACGTTCACATGATTAGCTTCACATAACTCGTCAACATATGGACCAATTCTTTTGCTGACCCGTTCTATCTGCATGAACCCCATCAGTGTTGGCGTAAGGTTTGGAACGAACGTGTGTCACATATGAAAATCGGTGAATGGCTCCAAGCCAACGTAGCCTACACTAAGACGGGTGTAGGTTACGCCCCTTACAACACTATTTCATATTTTTTCAACTTTAACAACTCATTTTGATCAGGGCCGTATCTGAGAATTTAAATACCTCGGCCGAGCCAAAATAAAAGGCCCATAGGCCTTAACGAAAATTTTTTATTCGTTAATGTACATAGATAAAACTTCTATCGACCGATTTATTATAAGCAGAAACCATTCTGAGCATGCAATTATCTCATAAACCATTGCAAATAACATTATCTATAACACCAAAAAACATATATATGTAATATGTATAAAAAAGTTTGTGCCCCCGAAACTTATGTGCCACGGCCGATGATGCAACTCGCACGCCCTCCGAGCCTCCCCTGATTCTAATCATACACTTTAAACGATCAACACTGCTAGAAAACAAGTCATTTTCTCACAAAAACTTCCTACAAATTTCCTACGACAAGTAGTTTCAACAGATTTCCAACAAAAAAATAAGCTCAAACTTTGCTACAATATTATCTAATAAACATTATGAATAGTTTTTATAGGAAAATTGTAGGAAGTTTACAACCACATGTTTTTGTAGCAATTTTGTAAGAAAAGTTGTTGGAAAACGGTTGAAAACGATTTTCAAGCATGTGTTTTTCCAACAACTTTTTTGTTAGAAAATTGTTAGAAACTGAATTTTTCCAACAACTTTCCTACAATTCGGTTGTAGAAAAACATCTCTTTTTCTATTAATGCAATGAACCCATTATCTTGATTCACGTAATCATATTTACACGTCTTAACGGGTTAAACCCAATAGTTAACTGCATTACTTACATTATTATCCACGAAAAGGCCAAGAGTACCATTAAGATCATTACCCATGCACTTAATTTGCTATCAAATAACAAGACAAAATCCCATTAAAACATCCTACTAGCTAGTCTTAACGAGTCGAGACTCCAAAGTAAACATACCATTTTTCTTATAATCCAACTAAAGTGTCAAGATCCCAATCAAACATCCTATAATTAATCTTATCAACATTAACATCAGCAAGCTGTCAACTTATTGACATGGACACCTAAACAATAATATATTAGCTGATCTAGTAAACAATTTAATTAATTGCATTTCACATACTTATTAGTTTTAAAAATGTATTTTCTAGCATTTGACCGCGTACCATTGAAGGCTTTAGCCGCACACTTGAACGATAACCCAGAAAGTCAAGGGAATGGTTGGATAATTGGTTTATTTTTATATAAATCCTTCCTGGGTGAGACCACAGGTAAAAATAAGATTTCCAGAAATTGACAAAGTAATATTTCCATTTAGTCATCAAAAGAAACGTCCCTTTTGAAGCAAGAATTGCTTTTCCTTGATACCTAACATAATGCTCAGTACTTACGTTTCCCCTAGAGTTATTTTTAGCTAATACCGGCCAATAGCAATATGCATGATTTTAGATAATATGTATTGACAAATTTTGAAAGCTCACCATTTTTGAATTTATTATAGCATTGCCTCGGTCAAAATTCAATTAGTTGTAAGTATATTAATAAAAGCATTGCAAACAATGATTTGAACTTCTATTATTATAGCCATTTATTTAATTCACATGTTTGTAAACTAAAAGGAAACAATTTACACCCGACCAAACAAGGAGGGTCACACTATTTGCTGATTACTGTTCAAAAACCACACCTATTTCGTATTCAAAAGTTTTTAGTGACAATAAAGCCTGTTCTAAACAGTTTCTATGAATTTACTTTATTTACACAAATACAACACACATGTGTATATAGTATATAGAAGGGTGGGAGTGTATGAAGATTTATGAAGAGAGATCGATAGGGAATGTCAAAAGTAGGGAGTCATAGCATAATTACTCTAGTTATAAGGCTATGCGGTATACACTAGTGGGCAACCCCCACTGGTTGACGTGAATGCTGACATGTCACCCCCCACGCGAGGGGTCTCAATGGAACAACCCCACCCCATATTTTGGTCACACGTGACTTGAGGGGAATGACTGTAACAATTCGGATCTTTCGTATTCGTATTTGTTTACCCGATTCGAGAATGTAATTCGGATCTTTCGTATCAATAAAAAGTGTGCATTTATTAGTGATTAATTGTGTTTAACTTAGTTTATATTTTCATAACTTTCAGTTATGTCAAATAGCCCTTAGAAACTCTTACAATAGCTTAAAAATGGCTTAAAATGCATTTTTGGAACTTCAATGACTAAAACTGTCAAAAATCAAATTTTGGTAAATATGCTCCATAGCGCCGTGCGAACCAACACCTGAACAACCGGTTTTGTTTAAGATCCTCGTTTAATGCTAAATCTTTCCTTAATCGATCCTAAATCACAAAAATTGAGCTCTAAAAAAAGTAATATGATGTTGAATAGTGTCTAGGTTCATTCCCACCGTTTTCATTAAGATTATGTTGATCAAAAGACACAATTTCGTCATAAATGCAATATTCGTTTACCTTAACGAGTCGTTATCTTGTCCATCAAGTTGAACCTCTAGTTATTTAAACGGACCACACCTCCAAACCCTAGAAGGTTACAGAAATATCATTCTCCACCGTTTTCTCTTAGCCGCCACCCTTCGGTTCTAGTGTTTTCATCTTCAAAAGCAAGCAGTCAGCTGACTTTTGTGTTTCCCGAGCTTTGACTCAGTATTTCTCATCATTCTAAACGATTACCGGGTAAGTTGTCTTCTGTAAATTCGTTCATTAATGTCCAATGATCAATAAACCTCAATCAATTTCTGAGATTGAGGGGAGTTGATCCGTCAGTTGGACTCTAACCCGTTAAGGGCAAATTGGTCAACAAAGTTGACTAATCAATTTCTATCACTTATGGTCGGAATTAGCTTTAGGTCCAGAAGACTTTTTGATTCACCATAAAATATTGAGTGTACTTGTTAGAACCCGACTCCTACTCGAAGTTTGGATTCTGAACAATTCCAGTTCGCTTATATACTGAAAACGTCATAACTTGAATGCTATACATCCGTTTAGATTGATTCCAGAGGCTATGTTTTCTTATTGTGCTCTATTTTAATTTGCATAAGTCTTATGTCTGTTTGGATCAGAGCACTCGTCGAGTTAACTTTGCTCGTTTATTCTATCTCTCGGTTTATTCGCTTATATTATATTTAGTGTAGAAAACTGATGATATTCTCACTCAACATATTGTTGACAAATATTTCTATTTTTTCGTATATTGCAGGTTATACTTTGGTTTGAAGCTAATGTGAAAAAACATTTAGAGATACCTAAAGATAAAATAAAAACAAGATTACTTGTGTTGATTTGGGAATAAACTGTAATTTGCCTTGAACTTGTGCATCTGTATGAAATTTTGGATTTAATAAATAATTAATTAGATATTGTCATATTTACATTGCATGATAGTATCTTGTGAGCTGTGAATCACGGTTCGTGCCTTAGCATTTTCGCCGTAGGTTAAGGTGTGACAATGACCATGGTCATTCGGATCATTCACCCAATGTTGGTGGGGCCAACCTTTTTAATGGCTTAATTTCCTTTAAAAAACTAGTTTAATAAAAAAAAGGTAGAAAATGGATAATGATAAAGAATGAGGAGAATGATGTATTTCCTTGGTTAAATGGTGTTGAAGGATTATGTTGAATGATGAGGGGAAAGGTAATGTAACGAATGAAGTAAATAGTGTTAAGGGTGTATACCCCTTAGCCTAAGAAGACTAATTACTCTAATTATAAATAACGTAATTCGTAGTGTAACTAAAGCAATTATTATATATAAGTTGAGTTTAATATCATTATAGTGTAATTTATCTTTTTTTTGAAAGATAACTTTTATAAACAAACGACCAATAACTCAAGCTTCAAGAAGGAGAAAGAGCTGAGGCAAAGCAAAAACTATTACATCACCTCAAATTTACACCACGAATTTCAATCTACACAACCTTTTTTATATCTGCATCTAAACCAAAGAAAGCTCAGAATTTTTATCTCCGCCACCACTTCCGTAACCTTCAACTTTTTATCCAAAAATATGCAATCATTTCTAGCTTTTCAAATATTCCACAACGAGATGAACATGATCCCCTGAAATGCTATCATCTTAACTCCTTTCAGCCCCACTGATTGATGCATATTGTAGAAAATGTTATTAAAAAAAGTAATTAATTTATATAACTAAAATAAATGTTATTGTAGTATAATTACTTTAGTTATAACACATGTAATATTAGCATAAGTAATGTAACTTTTATACTAGAGTAAATATTATTGTATTGTAATTACTCTACTTATATAAATTACTAGTGTTTTTTCTAACGCGCTGCACCGAGCAGGTCGGTAATATTTGGTTGTTGGTAAAACCTAAACATTGTAAGTCCCGATTTTGAGGCGGTAAGGTGACACAAGTTCGGTCAGTTTTGTTATGTGTGTTATGGTATCAGAACTAAAACAAAAACAATTTAAAAACTGAGGTGGACCAATTTGGTGGTGCCAGTCAGTAAAGCTCGGGTGTTGGTAAAACTTGAGTGTTGTCGATCCCGGGCGTTGAGCGATGAATCTACCCAAATTTGGCCGGTCTCCGTCACATTTGTTACGATACTGAAACTAAAAAAATAAAAACAAATATAAAAACATGGTATTCGGTCAGTTTCGTTACTGTACCGATACTAAAACAAAATGCGTTGATTGTACACAAATTCAGTCGGTTTCACTTAACAACACAACTATCTGGTCCACACCAAAGTTAATGTTGAAAAACAAATCATTCTAATATACACAAAAACAAAAATAACACTTAAAAATTGAAACCAACAACTAAGGCATCAAAGATTCAAACCCGAGTTCCAAACAGGTACAAACATTTACCCTTACCAAGAAAACCATCCAGCTGACACCAATGCATATGCTTAAACATCAAAACCATTACTACACATACAAAAACATAAATAACAAACTTTATGATATCAAAGTTCTCAATTATACTAATTAGATAATTATGTTACAAAACCATGATGAGTTATTTACGCTTTTGCTACTGTGTCCTTTTTCTTTCTATTTGAAGTCATAACAAGATATATAGTGTCCATTGTTGTCCGTGGGGCGCTCGTTCGTGTTGTTTGATGAAAGACGAGACACATGGAGAGAAAGCATGACCAAACTTTTGAAAAGATGTTTCATCCTATCAAACTCGATCGATTCCAACGAGTTTATCTACTGTTGTCACGTAAGAAAGCCATATTAAAGATTTGCCACCATGTATATATACTTGGCTCAAAAACATTAATCAATTAAAATGCGCAAGGCCCTACCAACTTATACACTTGAACGGTAGGGATACCCATATGAAAATGATGTTTGTGGACACAGATAAAACAAAGGTCAAAGTGAAATATATATATTTAATGGCCTTGCTAGGGCCTGATCGAGTCTATGCAATGGTCGAACCTGTTCTAATGTCGTATAAGCTAATTAAAGTTGGAATATTTCACTGACATGTTATAAACTTTATCATGTGCGGAAAAATCTTCTCTCTTAATACAAAACTAGGTCGCAAACAACAATAATCCCAAAAAGGTAAATGCATAGAATAGTATCGATACTCGTATAGCTTATAATGATAAAAAATATTTTAAACAACTTGTAGTCGGTTGGTAAAAACTCATGCGACGTGACTGCGATTCAATGCAAATTCGGCCGGTATCGGATTGTACCGGAAATAGACCAAAATATAAATTTGTCAACGTCAAAATATAACAAAATAGCATATATATTTTTAAAAAATAAAACAAAATAACATTATGTATAATTATTATTGATATACGTTAGTAATTTGTGCGTAACTATAGTGACGTATATATATACCCCTAACCTTGAATATTATGTGGCTTCGTATACTGTACCTAGAAAAGTAAAAACGTTTTATATAATAACATCTATATATATATACTCACACGTGTATGAGAGAGAGATTAATCCATAAATAATTGGTTTAGGGTTGTACATCTAGATATGCGTTAATGGTGGATGACACAACCACACGATCCTGAAACTCATAATCATGAATGTAACGATCAAATCTCCTTTTCTTTTCTTTTTCATATCCACCATAGATATGCGTGTTAATTGTCATAACAAGTCTTTTAATCACTTTGCATAAAACAGCTGTTAGAGCAGTTTGCTCGTTGTTTGCCTTCTGTTTTCGTATAAACAATATAAACAATCAATAAATTAACATATTGTTGTTTAAAAAAAAGAAATTAATAAGACTGCTAATTTTGATAAAGTACCTGGCTAGATAAATTTTAGTCATGTTACTTTAAAGTCATAGAAATGAATCTAAAACATTATGCGAAATGTGGCGGCAAATTGGGTGATAAGTTGGGTTTTGGGGCGAGAACACCGTGCACGGGGCGATAAGGGGGCGAAAATGGGGCAGGGCAACGAGAAGTTATCGCCTGGATGGGATTTGGATTTAATACTATTATATTAGTATTTGTGTGTGTGTAATATATATACCTATATATATTGGGCTACCACACCATTACACCCATAAAACAAAAACATCACATTTGCTAACTGGACATCACATGACACAAATCGTCTCATTTTGTAGCCCCTCGACTACTATTATTTATTTAAATGTTAAGACTTTGGAAATAATATTAATAAATATATAATAAAACCCCACAATAAAAATGCTGTAGACTTGCCCTTCACCAACCCATTAAATCAGACAACGACAAATGCAAGGACTCAAAATGTGTGAATATTTCCACAAATACAGGGTTTTTGAAAGCACCATGAGAAGCTAGTAAGTTGTTTATTGTATTCATTTTTTTAATTAACTCTCCATTCATATTATGATCATTCTGATAAGCAGGTTCTTAGTAGCTAGATCCATGCTCCGTAGGCGACAAAAATAGTTCTGTGCAACTTCTAAGAACAATGACCTAATTTTAGCCGGTACCCACCAATGATTATTCAGAAAAATGGTCATAGTATTAGTTTGGCCTACATTGTGATACTGATGTTTATGGAATGTGACATAAATTGGTGGCTTCTGAGTGGTAAAATTAGGCCTTTATTTAGTTTTTAAACTAAGAAAAAGGTGACCCATATATGTTGCTAATGAAAGACAATCTATCTCCAACTGTCGTTTCTTCAACAAAATTATGCGAGCATACATATATAGTTCAAATAAAATGTTTTTGAATGTGAGTAATTTTATTAAAATGAATTACCAACAGTTTTTAACGAGTGATTTTCAACTGATATTTCACGCAACTTGCAAGATATGAAGTTTTGTTGCGGTGTTCATTGTACAAAGAATATCTTAGCTTTATGAATGCACATATAGATTATTCATGCAAATTGCACTTTCCTAATAATGGGATTTGGCTTCTTACTTAAAGTTGTTGTTGATAAGTGCAATTCGTAGTCACTGTTTATTGTTGGAATTAATCACAATCTGATTAAAGATCTTGTTAGTTTATTAAGGAAGAGTTAAACTATGTTGGAAAGTTTAGTTAGTAAAGTTAGGTTGCAAATTGTAATGAGTAAATAGTTTGTGTAAATGTTGTAACGGTTAGAAAATAAATGAAGTGTTTCGTTCATTTAACGAACAATCGTGATGGCCATAGTTGTATTCCGGCGGCCTATAATTAGAGGCATCGATCGCCATTTGTAATACACTCAGTTGTATACAAAGTGGTCATATGTTCTACAAGGAATTCATAATAAAAAAAAATCATTTTGTTTAATTGTTGTTCTTGTAATTATTAAATTTTCATTCACTTGTTTATACAATCCAATCAAGAGGGCCATCTATTAATTAAATATATGGCTTTAATTTGGTTATTTATACATCATTTGACCTATTTAAACACCCACCATATGAGTCATATGAGACCTACACGACTCGTATGATGGATTTATGGCAACACGGAAAACAGTTGATGGCACACACACAAAGGGTGTACAAATATAAACTCCGTAAATTTTTATGAAAATAAACCCTGCCTAGAACCTACGAATTAAATCTTGCATTTTATGAGTGCACGCAAACTAGGAAGATGTTCTGACTCTTGGCGCGTCAAATGGCAAAAAAATAGTTTCTAGAGCAAACGTAAACTACCAATGTATTGAGTAATTCATATATCAAAAATAAAATAAGAACAATTAACGTATTTAAGAGAACAATTATATGACAAAGTACATATATAAATGATATCCTAGCTAGTTAGCTAGCTAGCTTCATATATGAGTGAACATATGACCTTATTAAATATTGTGTAGCGTGTAGCACTTGGAAAGACACCTTGAGTGAATATGAGCAGTTGCGTGGTTTTGTTTCCTTAACTCCACTTTTTCATTATCCTAACACTATTCTTGCTCACCAGTTGTAAAGTGTTTAATACATTTTGCTTTACAAAAATAAAAGAAAATTTATAAAAAAGTAAAGGAAGAAAAGGATAGAAAGGGCGATACTAAATTAGGTAAATCCCTTTCAATTTATATATATACATCAGATGCGCCATAAACATTACAAAAGTAGGTTTGTTGGATTTAATGACATGTTTTGCCTTTTTCTCCCGAGTTGAAAGCATACTTGGTGCAGGTGCGTATTAAGGAAATTAATGTTTAACTAGTATTTAGACCTGTCAAGTTGTGATGGGTGGCGTAAATATGGAAATTGTGCCGCCGCAGGCTTCCAAAATGGAACCCGAAAGCCATAGACTACCAGATATGTCAATGGAATCGGCAACACGTAAAGAACTGGATTAGTTATCTCTCAAATAGGAGAGAATGAAGCATGTATCATCTCTCAAACAGAAGATAGAGAACACAAAAATAAGAGAGAAACAAATTTCACGAAGGATGAAGAAACACTAAGCGACCCCGGGCAGATTATAGATAATCTGGGGGTTAAGTAATGTTTCCCACGAGGGTTAGGTTCGGCAAAGAAGGATGTTCTTCAGATGACCTGCAAAACAGACACCGTGAGCTCGTCACTGAGAAGGGGGGGGGGGGGGTTCCTCCTTGTGACCACCCTCCGGCGTGAGAATCAGACTAGGTTGCTCTGAATATAAGTATATATTGAGAGAAATAGCTAGTGAAGGTAAGATACAAGATGATGATACCGTTCCAAGGTGTTGGAGTATTTATAGCCGAAGGTAGGTTTCCAAGCAGGTACAACCAGCTGTATAAAATTCATGTTCTACCAACTATGGGCTACGCACGTGCCATGCTGGTTGGTGGGTAGGCAGCGGCTGATAGTGACAAGACCGGCTGTGTACTGTTCCCTTTCCACCAACTGCAGGCTATGTGCGTGCCATGACAAGGGTTGGTGAGTAGGCAGCGGCTAATAGTGACAAACAGTACTAGAGCATGCTCCTCGTACTGTTGTCGGTGAGCTGTCACCCTGTGATTGGTTCATGGGCTGCTTTGGTCAGATCTTGTCTATTTTGTCCATACCTTGGCAGGTATAGTACAAAAGATCTTCCAGAAGCATACGGACTGGCTCATTTGGGCGGGAGTATTCCCGCCTTGCTCATTCCTTCAGGTGACACTGAATTATTGAATTAGTGCCTTGTGCGTGTAGCCTTGCTATTAGTGCGGGTAGCCTTCCCTGATGGCTTGTATCTGCAGCTGCGGGGACAGGCGGGGTACTTCACCATTGGGAGGCTTTCCCTGCGGGAACAGCTGGCGTACTGCGCGTAAGGTCTTCATCTCTGAGCATGGTGGGTCCTGCGGAACCAGTTGGTCCTTGCGCAGACGTCCCTCTTCAAGGTGAATCTTGCGGGTCCAACTGGGCTCTGCTGGGACCTACCTCTTCAAGTCCCCCCAGTCCAATGTTCTTCTCATGAATTGTTAATAAGTGAGGTGAACTTTGGACTTAAGCAAGGGGTTTTGAAAAGGATTTAGTTTTAAGGTTGTCCGTGGGGATTCTTCCCGTGGTTTCCCTAATGTCACGTGTAGAAATTCCTGACTTTTCTGCTTGATCTTTGGGTATGATGCGGGTAGGTGTGTAACCTCCTCGCAAGTCAGGAGCGTTGAGTTTCACTTGTGTAGATTCTCCACGAGGTTTTGGTAGTTTTAAACATAGTGATCAATTATGTTAAAGAACCAATTCCATCCTGGAGCTTCAAACAATCTAGTTCTCAACGTTCCCGCTATGCGGGGATGTAATTTCCCTTTCCGCAAGCATGGCCCAGAAGATCCTTCTTGGTTTCAATTCCCTGCGAGTGCTAAGTATTTGAAGGGTTTCGCCTTGACACTGTACCCGCACTCGTCTTATAGTTATCTTACTTCCAAGGTATTCTTGGCGTCCATTCCCTGCGGGTGCTAAGTATGTGAAGGGTTTTGCCTTGACACTGTACTCGCACCTGTCTTATAGTTACTTGGTTGCCAAGGTAAGGGGTATAGTCCCGCTTACTTTTGAATCTTTTTGAAATTCGAAGAGTTGGTGAAAAGATAAGAACAGTCCAAACTGTTGAAACGTCGTCCGACGGTTTATTCTGACAGTGTCAGGACGTGCAGGAAGTTATGGCGACGTGACAGTATATGGTCATTCCAGACGCTTTTTCAGGCGCGTGGGCGCGATTTTTCGGGCGCGTGGGTGCGGATTTTACGGCGCGCGTCCCGTCAACAGCTGTTGCCAGCTTGCTTTTTCCACGTGTCATAGTTTCATTGCACCAGCTCTTTTCTCTCTCCTCCGCATTAAATTCATCGCATTCATTGCGATGAGTATATAAAGGGGAAGAGGGTTCACGGTAATCCACACTTTCCCTTCTTTCTTCTTCTAAGTGATTTCCAGCGAATACTCTTAGCTTTCTGTCGAGCATTCTCCTGAAATCGTTCTTTACCTCCAAAACATGTCGTCTACTCATGATCCAGAAGCTACCGTCGAGGAGTCTACTTGTATGTCGAGAACCCAACGTCTACATCCGATAAGGACGATAAGAGCACTGCTGGCGAATGCCAGTGTGCTCTTCCCATCGAGCTTTACCGGTACATCGTCCGGAAGTTCATGCTCGAGCCGTTCAAGCCTGAGTTTCCGGAGCCACACCAGATGGTGTACGATGCCCCCAGGGGCAAAATAGGGGTATATGCCGCCTTCTTCGTCTATGGGAATCTTAGGTTCCCGTTGACGAAGTTTGTATACCGTGTTCTGAATAGTCACGGTGTGCACCTGACGGAGGTACACCCAATGGCGATCGCCAAGATCCGCCATTTTAAGTGAGTGTGCCTCATTCTTGGCGTGGATCCCCACGTTGACCGCCTGATGACCTTCTACTCCTGGAGGTGCATCCAAGGCTGGTACACCATGGTCACCCGGATCAAGGGTTTGAAGATCTGCGCTACCGAGCGCAGTCTTCGGTCTTGGAAGCGGGAGTTCTTTTACATCTCTGCCCGTGTCGTCTCTATAGCGATGACATTTAAGAACGGGAGAGCTCTCCCCAGCCTTCACGCCTCCAACTACCAGGAGGCGGAATGGTTCTCCAAGATTTCCCGGATCCAGACTCCGGTTTACCGCTTTCCGGAGTCCGGGATGGTGATGCTCGGTATGAGCAGGGTGTGGAAGGATGCTGGGGCGGATGCGCCACAAATTCCCATCGTACTTGAATACGGTTTGAACTTTATCCCTTACGGTATGCTCCGTCTTCTTTGTTGATTTAAGGTTTTTTCTAACTGTTTTTCTTTTTATTTCAGAGGGAAATGACTTGCAGTCCCTCCTGCATCCGCGGGAAGCTGACGGTCCCGCTCGGTTGGGTACTCGTGCTATTGACGAGAACGAGTTGCCCATCCTTGCGCAGACTGCGGATCGGTTTGTGGAGGCCTACCCGCCAGGCCACGAAATACTGAGCGCCACGCGGCCAGGTAAAAGACTATTTAACCCTCGCCCTCTGAATGCTGAAACCTCTGCTGGAATCCTCTAATCTTGTCATCTTCTGATGAGGAATCCGCAGATGGTCCTTTTCTTGCGTGGAAGAAGAAGGCTGTCGGCGGGAAGGGCAAGGCGAAGGTTGCCTCCACTGCCGATCAGGGGAACCGGTCTGAGTCGGAGACCGAGAGTGAAGAAGCGGCGGGGAACCCAGGTGGTGTTGAGACCACTGCTCCGGAGGTTGAAACGGCTGTCACCTCCGAGCAGCCCAGGACGACGACGGTGACCGGTACGAAGAGGCCGGCTCCATCGGGTTCGTCCCCGCCTGTTCGCACCTTCAAGCTCAAAAGGACCCGTAAGTGTACATAACTTTAACTTCATATCTTTCCGCTATTATACTTATATATCTTGTCTTCGTGCAGGCGTGGATGCTACGGCATTCCAGAGTGGAGCGGGAGGGAGCAGCTCTGGACCCATGAAGGTAGGTTTGGTCAACCTACCCGAGGCGATGACCCAGGCGGCTACGCCTGCTTGCAGTACTGGTTCAGTTGCTCATCCCGTTGAGCCAACTGTTCCAGCTGTAACATTATCCCCGTCGGCTGTCAGTGCCATTTTCACAGAATCCATCACTGAGCCGGCGGTGATTTCTTTTGCGGATTCTTCCGCAGCCGCGGCCACGGTTGTGAGTTCACCTCCGGTGAGTTCACCTCCGTTGGTTTCCACCGCGGCAGCCTCCACCATGCCTCCTCCGGCGCCTGCGACTACGGCCAGTCTTTCAGGTACGTTTGGGGTTGGGGCGTCTAGCCAATCCTTGCCTCCTTCCCGTCTCCTTGACCTTTTGGATGGATATCCCTTAGGTTCAGGTGATGGGTTTGGTGGCTATCGGCCTGTTGTCGACCCTACAGGTGCGTAGGGTTATTTTGGCCTATATCCCTTTCATCATTTCTCTCTCTTAACTGTTTTTTGTTTTATTGCAGTTCGTGATTCAAACGAGGTGTACGCTCCTCGGTGGAATATCCGCCGGGGAACGACCCTCCGGACTGCTGAGGAGTGCATCGAATGGGCGCGTCACGCCGCCCCAAGCGGTGCGCTGGGGGAGGCCATGGCCAGCTACCAGGAAGGTAGGCTGTCCAACGAGCTCCGAATCCTCCTCGCCCGGATGCAGCCGCGCGTCGAGCTACTTTGTCGTGAAAACGACAAGTTAAAGACGGCGCGTAGCCTTGAAGTGGCTCAGGCGCGGGCTATCCGGGAGGAGAATGCGAAGCTTGCCGCCGTTGCTGCGGAAAAGGAGAAGGCCTTCAAGGCCCTCGAGGTTGAAGTTTAGGCCCGGCTCGAGGCCCGTTCCAAGGCTGCCCAAGCTGTTAACGAACAGCTTCGGTTGGCCAAGGAAACTACAGGGAACGCAATCGAGAGGGCCACCAAGGTTGAAGCTGTTGCTGAGCCTCTACGCATCGAGAATGAGAAACTTAAAGCCAAATTAGAGAGGCTCCAGCAGGCTCATGATGCTTTGGCCATGGAAGATGCCAAGAAGCTCCAAGAGATCTTGGACCAGAGGGGGGTGCTTGACCAAACTGAGCGTAAGCTAAAGGGCGTCGAAGAGGCTGCAGCCAAAGATGTGTTGCTTGCCAACCTTACAAAGAACGAAGCCGAACGCGCCCGTAATGAAGCTCAAGCTGCCCTCCAGGAGGCTCTGGTTACCAAGGAATGGCTTCTTCGAGAAGCGTTGTCGCAGGTATGCGCAGTTTCACAATTTCTTTACGCTTTTCCTTAGACTTAGAAGAGTTTTTGATATACTTCTGTTTTTTAGGTTGTGCATCGGGTGTTCACGAACACATCATATGACGATGCGATGAGCGCAGCCCTCAACGCTTCTCATGAGGATGGGGAAAAGGCTGGCTTCTTGCTTGGTCTAGGGTTTGTTGAATAAGGCATTCCGCCTTCCAACTTCCCTCTTTACAATGTGGATACTGAAGCTGCGTATGACCAAGCAGTGAATCAGTATGCCGCCTTCCCGCATCCGGTGGTGGAGAAGGTAAACGAGATTGCTGCTGCTGATGATGGGCTAACTATCCTTAAAGCTTTCCTTGAACCGCCACACTCTACTGATGGTGCGGGTCCAAGTGGGAGTGGTCCTGAAGCTTGATACTTTAGATCCCTTTCCACCATTAGAGTAGATTTTTGTTTGTAGACTTCTAATCTTGTATGCGGGTATGTACCCAGCAATTCTTTTAATGTTTGAATGTTGATGGAATAAAGATTATTTGTTAATGCCTTGCCTTGTTTATTTCACGCATATTTTGTTTTAACTTAGCAATTTCTTGAGTACTTAGATAAGTTAACTTTTCAACGTGGCAGATAATAAGTTAATGTTTTGCTTCCTCTTTCGTGATTGTGCGGATAAGACCGTCACTTTCACTTAGTAGGATGGCTAAACTTTACCTATATCTGACCTGCGTGGAAGTTTTCCTCATCTTTTCCTTTGAAATTTTCTAAGTGTTTTGAATAAGTTAACCTGTCGACGCGCGGTTGCCAATAGGTTAATGTTCAGTTTCCTCTATCATGATTGTGCGGGTAGGACCGTCACTTTCATTTATTGGGATGACCAAACTTCACCTATAGCTGACCTGCATGAAGGTTTTCCTTAGAAATTTTTACCGTTTTATGTGTTTATGAGGGTTTTGCCGCCTTCCACACGCAACGACTTACTTCTTCCCATATTTATGCGGTGAATACCGGCATCAGTGTGGGAAGTTCATAAGAATAAAGGTAAGGCTATCAACACAATGTGAAAGGAGAATCATTTCCATTAGAAGTGGCTCTAGGCCTTTTCTTTAAAAGTTTGGAATTGATCTACATGTAACATTTGCGTAATTGAGCTCACTTCCATGTTCTTGGGATAGGAGTGCCATCAAGCCTTTCGAGCCGGTATGCGCCATTTCCCAAAACTTCTTTGATAATGTACGGTCCTTCCCAGACCGGTGCCAGTTTTCCTGGGCGCTCTTGGTTTGAAGCCTCGTTGTTACGCAATATGTAGTCTCCTACATTGAAGTTGAAGAGTTTTACCCGCGTGTTGTAGTACTTTTGCATTTGTCGCTTGTAGTTTTCTTCACGCGCTGCGGCTAAGTCTATGCGTTCCTCGGTTAGCATAAGGTCTAACCGTCTTTCCGCATCATTGTCTTCTTGCTGAATCAAGACCCTTGGTGAGGGCAAACCAATTTCGACTGGGACCATGGCTTCAGTGCCATAAGTGAGGCTGAACGGGGTTTCTCCCGTACTGGCCTTTTTCAGCGTTCTGTTTGCCCAAAGGACGTGTGGAACTTCGTCTACCCAGCCGGATCTGTGTTCTAGGAGTCTTTTCTTTACGCCTTCGACGATGCTTTTATTTGCTCTTTCCACCTCACCGATACCTTGCGGGTGTGCCACTGAGGTAAAGGTGTGGGTGATTTGAAGTTCTTCCAGCCACTTTTGTAGCTTCTTGTCAGCAAAGTTGGTGCCGTTATCACTCACCAAAGTCTGTGGAAGTCCAAAACGACAAATAATAAATTCCCAAATAAATTTTTTAATATGTTTTGCGGTTGTTTGGGCTTAGGGTTTTGCTTCTATCCACTTGGTGAAGTAGTCGATGGCTACCACTAAGAACTGAACGTTTCCTGCTGCTGTAGGAAATGGGCCTGTCACATCGATGGCCCACTTCTGAAATGGCCATGAAGAGGTGACTGGAACAAGTTCATTCTTCGGGCGATGCGTGTTGGGTGCGTAGAGCTGGCAAGACCTACACTTTCTGATGTATGCCAGCGCATGCGTATGCATCCCCGGCCAAAAGTATCCCGCGTTGTTTAGCTTAGCTACAACAGCGCGTGGACCTGCGTGTACTCCACAGATGCCTTCGTGTACTTCCCTTAGGAGGTAGTCAGCATCTTGGTTGTCCACGCATCTTAAGAGTTGGCCAAGAAAGTTAAGTCTATAAAGGATGTCATCGATGAGTTGATAGTTTAATGCTTTACAACGTATTTTTCTTGCCTGTGTTTTTGACTCTGGTAGTATACCCGCTGCAAGGTAATTTATTATCGGTGTCATCCACGTTTCTGTGTCGGTTTGGATGACACAAATTTCCTTGTGCGGGACTGATGGTGCTTCAAGGAGTTCAATGCGGATGTCTTTTCCCAAATGGGTGAAGGCTAATGATGCAAGCTTACTTAACGCATCCGCAGATTTGTTTTCGCTACGCTTGACGTGTATGACTTTACAATCATTAAAATCGCGCATAAGGGTTTTTGCTTATGCGAGGTACAGGGCCATTGTGTCGTTCACGGCCGTGTACGTTCCGTTTATTTGGTTGGCTACTAACATGGAATCCACGTGGGCTTCCAAGTTTTTCACTCCCATTTTACGCGCTATTCTCAGCCCGGCCAAGAATGCTTCATACTCGGCTTCGTTATTTGTACTTGGAAAATCCAGTCGAATAGCGTAAGTGTATTCTTGGCCTGTTGGGTTGGTTAGTTTCAACCCTGCGCCTGAACCCTCGTTGCTGGCTGCTCCATCGGTGTAGAGTCGCCAGACATCATTGATGTCCTGTGCTGGGGAGGGTTGAGCCTCCTCCTGGCACTCTTTCTCCCGCGAAGCGGGGACTTCTGCTATAAAGTCGGCCAGGACCTGGCCTTTTATGGCTGGTCTTGGCTTGTACTTTATCGCATATTCCCCCAACTCAATTGCCCATTTGGCTAGACGTCACGATAACTCGGGTTTGCCTAGAACGTTTGCAAGTTTGAAGTTGGTGAGAATGGTGATTGGGTGACCTTGGAAATATCGTCTTAGCCTGCGTGAAGCCTGTACAAGTGCTAAGACTAGTTTTTCCAGGGTGGAGTACCGGGTTTCTACGTCTGTTAGGACACGGCTAACATAGTAAATAGGCATCTGGATACCTTTTCGCTCTACTAGCAGGACTGCCCCGGTTGCTCTATCTGTGGCAGAAAGATATATGATTAATTCCTCCCCCGCTTCTGGTGCTGTGAGCGTTGGGAGTTCGATCAAGCGTGACCGAATTTCCTGAAAAGCTGCTTCCGCTTCTGGTGTCCAGCGGAAGTGCGTTTTCTTTAAACAGTTTCTCAATGTTGACACGAATGGGAATGACCTGTCCGCATGGTTTGACAAAAAGCGGTTAAGTGCGACTAGGCGTCCATTCAGTGTCTGGGCTTGCTTGATGGTAGTAGGTGATTCCATTTTGATAATGGCTTCGACCTTTTCAGGGTTCGCTCTGAAGCCATCTTTAGTAACAATGACTCCCAAGAACTTCCCTTCTTCCATCCCAAAGGAACACTTGCTCGGGTTGAGCTTCATGTTTATCTTTCTGAGCGTGTTGAAAGTTTCTTCGATGTCTTTCAACATCGCTTCTGGCTCAGGGCTTTTGATGACCAAATCATCCATGTAGACTTCCAAGTTTCTCCCAATTTGGGCATGAAACTCTTTGTCCATCAGGCGTTGGTATGTGGACCCTGCATTCTTAAGTCCGAATGGCATCATTTGATAACAAAATGTGCCATCGGGCGTCCGAAATGCGGTTTTGTCCTGATTATCTACAGCCATGTGGATTTGATGGTACCCCTTATATGCGTCAAGGAAGCATTTAAGGCGAAACGGTGCTAATGAATCCACTTTGAGGTCAATTTCGGGTAACGGGTAACAATCTTTGGGGCATGCTTTGTTTAAATCTTTGAAATCTATACACATGCGCCATTGTTTGTTAGCCTTCGGTACCATAACGGGATTTGCAACCCATGTTTGATATCTACTAACGCGTACGATGCCCGCGTCAAGGAGTTCCTTGACTTGAGTTCTACACGCGTTAGCCTGTTCCGCCCCCATTACTCTGCGCTTTTGTATGACTGGCGTAAAAGCCGGGTCACACTTGAGCTTATGCTCTGCCTTACTTCGAGGTACACCAGTCATGTCAGCTGGTGTCCACGCGAAGATGTCAGCGTTTCTCTGTAGTAAGCGTTTGAGTAAGGTGCGCGTAGGATCAGTTATTGTTGGGCCAATTGTAACAGCCTGGTCAGGGTATTTGCCATTGAGGGCCCATTTTTCTGGTTCGGTGATGGTTGGTTTAGCCATCTTTGGTTTGGGTTTCGATGAGACGGATGCGATGCATACCTGGGGGATACCGGTGATCATCGCTACACCCTCAGCAGTTGGCCATCCCATCATGCCGTGGACTGAAGATACCACGGCGTTGAATCTTGCAATCCCGTCTCTCCCGAAGAGAATGTCGTATGTGTGATGTGGCTTCCTCATTACGACGAAGTCCACGTCTTCTGTGCGAGAGTATTTCCCGTCCGTGAGAATGACAGGGAAAGATAGGATACCCAGGGGGGTGTTTGTGCTGCCGTCGAACCCTTCCAATGAGGCGTAAACCATTTCCAGGCGTTCTTTGTCTTCGTCGTCTAGCTTTTCGAAGAACTGCCTGTACATAACCGTTGACGAGGCGCCGTTGTCAGCAAGAGTGCGGGAAGTTATGTAATGCCCCAGCCGGCTTTTGATGACGATAGGGCCTTCCTTGCTGGGTCCTCCTGGCACTCGCGGGAAGCGCACCTCAGCTTCCTTCCATTCACATGGTTCTGTCGTTCGTCTTTTTCTTCCTCTGATGTTGCCATGAACCATGTGGATGCTGATGTCAACGGGCTTTCGTCCGTTGCCTTGATACCGGTTATCATTTCTTCCTCCATTCTTGATTGATGCCACAAGGTGTGCAAGTCTTCCATCCTTGACGAATGTTTCAACAATATCCTTCAAGGATGTGCACTCCTCTGTATTGTGACCCTTTGTCCCGTGGAAGTCACAGGATTTGCTCTGATCCGTATTAGGTTGCTGCCGGATCATTGGAGCTTTTGGCCATGGGAGTTTTTCGGTGGCAAATATCTCCGTGACGCTTTTGGTGAGTGGCGTCCACCGGTGTTTTCGGCTTGAAGGGTGCGTGTTATCCCTTCCGCCAACAAGAGGGCGAGAGTTGGATGAGGTGTCAAAGTTTACCCTTGACTGCCAAATACCTAGCTTCCTCTTTTTGTTCTGCCGGTCGATCCGAACATTGTTTTCTCTAGTCCTCTGCGTGTAGAGGTGTGTACTCTGGGGAAGATCCCTACCCAGTTGCTTCTCCGTCGCGGCAAAGCGCTTGGCCGCCGTCATGATGGCATCCCATGTCGATGGCATGCCGTCCTTACCCGTCAACGTACGGATAAGCTCTGGGTATTCGGCGCCCTGGATGAAAGCGGCGCGAACAAGATCTTCACTTATGTTGCCCAGACTCAGCTTTTTGGAGTTGAAGCGAGTGATGAAGTCTAGTAAAGATTCATCTTCCTCTCTCACGCAGTTGAGGATCGTCCACAGCTCTTCAGTATATTTCCTCTGTTGACTGAAGTGTTGGCTGAACTTGTGTTGAAAGTCCGCCCAATCATAGATGTGGTGGACCGGTAAACGATCAAACCACGCCCTGGCCGCTCCAACCAGCGTCATCTGGAACATATAACACCACGTGGGTTCCGTCCAGTTACTGACTGTTGCCCCCGCTATGAATCTGTTCAAGTGATCGTCTGGGTCGGATAGACCATCATAAGTGCCGATGTTGGACATCTGTTTGGCACTTCTCGGGGCGATTGCTTCCGCAATGTCCCTTGCAAACTTGGATGTTCCCGCATTTGCAGCAGTTGGTCTAAAGGTTTTGGAGAAGTCGCGTGGGTTTCCCCCCGCGTTCCTTGGTTTGAAGGTTTCTCCGAAATTCCTTCTTGGTTGGAAGTCCGTTTCTTTACGCTTCCCTTTCGCCCTATGGCGAGGGTTCGCGTCAGTGTCGGATTCCTCTCGATCATCGTCCGAGTACTCGCACTCACTGTTCATGTTGAGCTGTTGTCGAGTGCTTCCGAATGCGTCAGCCTGTTGGAGTGAACGCAAGCGTTCATCCAACTCAGCTTGGAATTCCTTCTGACGTGCTTTGGCCCACGCCTTAACTTGATCGAGTGTTTGGCGAGGGAGCCTCGTCTGTTTCTCCAACTGGGCATCAGTGAACCCCAGTGAAATATTGTTTACTGCACTTGCCCCGGCTTGGGTAACCGGGGTAGTGTTCGTAAAATTTGTGTAACCGCCGGTGTTTCCCCCAGTAGCTGGGGTTGTGGTTACCGGGTTTCTTGGTCACTTACTGGCCTTGGGACCGGAGTAACGTTAACCATTTTTTCAGAAGTTTTGAAAAAACTGAGAATTAGTTCTAGCTTTTATGCACGGATGGCGCCAATGAAGAAACACTAAGCGATGTTTCCCACGAGGGTTAGGTCCGGCAAAGAAGGATGTTCTTCAGATGACCTGCAAAACAGACACCGTGAGCTCGTCACTGAGAAGGGGGGGGTTCCTCCTTATGACCACCCTCCGGCATGAGAATCAGACTAGGTTGCTCTGAATATAAGTATATATTGAGAGAAATAGCTAGTGAAGGTAAGATACAAGATGATGATACCGTTCCAAGGTGTTTGAGTATTTATAGCCGAAGGTAGGTTTCCAAGCAGGTACAGCCAGCTGTATAAAATTCCTGTTCTACCAACTATGGGCTAGGCACGTGCCATGCTGGTTGGTGGGTAGGCAGCGGCTGATAGTGACAAGGCCGGCTTTGTACTGTTCCCTTTCCACCAACTGCAGGCTATGTGCGTGCCACGACAAGGGTTGGTGAGTAGGCAGCGGCTAATAGTGACAAACAGTACTAGAGCATGCTCCTCGTACTGTTGTCGGTGAGCTGTCACCCTGTGATTGGTTCATGGGCTGCTTTGGTCAGATCTTGTCTATTTTGTCCATACCTTGGCAGGTATAGTACAAAAGATCTTCCAGAAGCATACGGACTGGCTCATTTGGGCGGGAGTATTCCCGCCTTGCTCATTCCTTCAGGTGACACTGAATTATTGAATTAGTGCCTTGTGCGTGTAGCCTTGCTATTAGTGCGGGTAGCCTTCCCTGATGGCTTGTATCCGCAGCTGCGGGGACAGGCGGGGTACTTCACCATTGGGAGGCTTTCCCTGCGGAAACAGCTGGCGTACTGCGCGTAAGGTCTTCATCTCTGAGCATGGTGGGTCCTGCGGAACCAGTTGGTCCTTGCGCAGACGTCCCTCTTCAAGGTGAGTCTTGCGGGTCCAACTGGGCTCTGCTGGGACCTACCTCTTCAAAGGCCAAAACAAATAAGACAAGCGTGATAACACAAAGAAGACATGTGTGATAAATATGTAATATTTAAAATATAAACATACAACTTATAAAAAGATAAATGAAATGGTTGCCTTAATTGTTCATTGGTCGGATGTCTTGGACTTGTTTTAAAACCCAAATATTGTATTGCATAATTTAAAATATTAATATATAAATATATAACTAATTTAAAACAATATACAAAAATACTTCATATTTTTTAATCTCTAATATTAATAAAAGTGAAGTAGTAAATAATTCCATAATAATCCATCATTTGTAGTCTAGTGGTAGAAAGACGTTCTTCACTGATGTTTCAAGTTTGATTCTCACTTGTTTCACTTTTGGTGGATTATTGTCATGAAATATTTGAGTTATGCTTTAAAAGGTTATCAGTTCGAATCTCGAGCATATCTTGGTTTTTGTCCCACCATATATTACGCAAGGAAGTTATACAATTGACAGTTGACGATATGGTTTTCAGGGAACGCCCAAACCAAACTCTGAGGCCAATGTATGACTGATTAAGACAACATAATCTGGCTAGAGTGGGGTAACACAGCCCTCCAAATTAAGGAGTGTGGTAGCCTTGGTGGCCTAAAAACATAAGAAAGTTGTCATTCTAAAAAAAATAAACAAATCGCTAATAAATGAGATTTTGAATGGAGAAAAACAAAAGAAATAAAAAAACTGAGATTAGATTTGGCTTTGAAAACAATTCATTACAACGTAAGGAACCAAATGCACAACATGTAAAACACCACGTACAAAAATTTAAACGTTAAGTACATGCTAAGAAGCATTAAATACATGCTAAGAAGTTGCAATTTAAATATATGTGTAATTATGTGAAGTTTAAGTGACAATTTTAGAAAAGTTGATCAACCCAATCTAAGCAAGTGAAGACCCCGCAGGTTGTGGTGGTTCGAACTTGATTTGCAAATGAACCTAACGCCTACGAAGGTTGCCTCGTTGTAAACCAAATAGAATCCAAACCCTCTATTTATAGATGCTTTAACCGGCGCGTTGTGGAGGGGACACGGCGATAACTCGGTTGGTATCAGGTCGGTTTGTTACGCTGCCATTAAAATAAAAGCTTTGTGAACAAAGTTGAAAGGCTAAATAGTCTTGTGTGAAACGCGTAAATGCATGAAAACTTAGGTGGCTAAAGTTTGAAGAAGAGGTAACTTTGTTGACCAAAGTTGAAAATTTTAATTTTTTGCAACATCGTTAAAATTTCGTGCCAAATTTTGCAACCTTTAAAAGTTAAAGGGCGTCAAGGTATAATATCCGGAACAAAGAGAAGGCAAAATACGCGTAAACACAACGTTCGGATCTTCGTTTTGATACTTTATAAGTCAAGGGACCAAATGGTAATGAATCCAAAGTTTAACATAAGGGTTAAGAATGAAAATATCCCAAAAGTTTGTTAGACGAACCATCTAACCACTTTAGACGGCCTGCATCAAGCTTTAAAAGTCATATGGCGGTTCTGACTTATTAGACAAGCCATATCAAATATGAGACGATCCTTCTCAACACGAATTCAACTTTGCCTTCTCAACACGAATTCAACTTTGCCTTCTCAACACGAATTCAACTTTGCCATTTTTGACACCTCTGTATTAACGTGACAAGGGCGGATTTTGAAATTCACTTCATTTTAGCCTATAAAGGGATGCAATCTCGCCCATTATCATGCATAAACTTATCAAACCATCCCTTGATAATTTCCAAACCCTTTTTAATCCAAATTAAAGGATAATCAAGTGTTCTTGGTATTCCTGGTTAGCTTCATCAAGAAAGATTTATTCTCCATAAACAAATTATGTTGAAACACAAGAAGACTATGTTTAGGTGTTGTTAAGGTGTTTTCATTATCCTTAAACACATCCCAAACCATCTCATAATCAACAACCTTGTTTAACTTGTTCTTATTGTTTTTAAGGTTTCTTCATCAAAAAGAAAGGTGTTAATGGCCTGGTTCTTAGTAACCAAGTGCTAAAATCCGAGGGAAGGTTTTGTCCAAGTAATATTAAGTTCTAGGAGTGTTTATGTTACAACTTGGAGTAAGGTATACAAGAGCCAGACACGTTAAAAGTTTCTTTTATTGTATTTAAGCGAGTATCCAAGCTTTATCAATCAAACCTCGGAAAAACATAAGTAACAAAAGTAGTATAAGTGTTTCCAAGCAAGTATAAGGTCAAAGAACCTATTAACGGATGTCGGAATCATGTTTAAAATGATTTTAACATAAACAGGCCAAATGGAAGGATTAGACGGACCGCCTAACCCTTCATACGGTTGTCTCAATCATTTTTCATATGTGTCAAGTTTAAAAGATTATATGACATGTCACATGTTTATACGGACCTTCTCAATGTGATATCGTCTGTCTCATTAAAACGGATTGTCTAAACTTATTGACATCCGGTCACAACAAAGGTTCAGTCAAAATGGTAAAAGATGGTTTATATGGTGTAACACCCTGACCTTGGGCGGAATACGTCGTGGCGGTACTTACAAATTTCTCATTGGTTCGTAACACTATTAAAGTGACAATAAGTATATTTATTCCACTTCAAATAATCACAAGTACACATTGGTTTGAATCAAATAAGAATGCATCGGAGTATAAGGATAACAACTGATTTAAATAATCCTAAAGGTCCAATCTTGTTAGCTTCGTTTCTTCGCATTTCATCAATTAACCTGTAGCACGTTAAAAATAACATATATTTTATCAACTTGTATGTTGGTGAGGTTTAATAAATTTGATATATAGATAAATACAAAAATGCTTTTCGATTCACATGTCACAATGTAATATATCCAATCATAACATAAATGGAAAGCAACTAAAAACACCCCAATCTTCTAACCAAAGTCGAAGTCTTAGGGGAATGATGATCGCCATCCAGTTCAACCGAAGTCCAAGAACAGATGGCGCAGGTACGTCCCGTCGGACCATCCCACTTCGATGTTGGATATTTTATGTCATAACTATAAAGTGATAAAGAAAACGCACATTAGTCTTAAGTAGTCATTATAAACAATATGAAATAAATATTATTAACATGCATGACATAATTGTGAATTGATTTGTAAACGAAGAGCATGCACTAACGAGAGAAAATGGTAATGTGCCACACCCCAAGTATTTGTAAAGCATGGAAAAAGGGTATTATGAATTCACATGTTAAACAAAGCAAGTTTGAAGAAGAAAAACAATTAAGCTAGTGAACCGAGTAGGTTCGGTTCGACACGTGATCCTAAAAATATGAAATATTTCTAGGTTCAATATATTGCACAAGATAACATATAAAACATGGATGATTCTGTTAGAAGTTTTGGGTTTTAAGGCTTTGAAGAAAATATATATATTTTACTCTATATGTGGTTTTTAGACTTTTTCGACGTAAAAGTTTGAAGTGGGTTAATTCTTATTTATTTAGTAAAGTTGTGTTGTAATAAGGGTTAGTCACGTTCATAAGTTCGACTAGTTTCAAGAAATACCGAAACGGGCCTAAAAAGTAAGAAAACAAGATTAAGCGAGTGGTTCGTGTTCATTAATAACAATGCTTGAGCGTATTAAATGGTTAATCAAGTCTTTAGCCTAGTCTTAAGCAAGAGTAATGAGATAATTAAATGTTTTGACCAAACTAATGGATTGAAAATATAAATCATAAAAGAATAAAAGTAAATAAATTACTAACATGAAATATAAGTGACATGAAAATCAATGCTTTCATAAATAAATGTGCGTCTGAATTATATCAGAATTTTAAAACGGATCAGGTTTCGGTTTTGAAAATTGACAAATGTCATATACGAACTGTCTCATTTTCATAAGGTCCGTCTCAATAGAAATTTTATTATTTTATGTAAAATTATGTTTTGAACATATAAACTAAATCAACCTATAAACGAGGATTAAAACAATAAAACCATGCCAGTATGGTCTGCAGCTGGATTAAAAGACGATCCAAGTATTTATGTAAACCTGTTTTATTATAGGTTAAGTATCAATCAAACGGAAGCTTTTCAAACTAGTCACCACAACAAAACATATCAGGAGAATATGTTAAACCTTCATTAATAGTCAAACATATTTTTACTTATAAGATAAACGAGTTGTTTGTCCTAAAGCGTCAGTCAAACATTTACATGAGATTTTGTGATCTCTAAAACTTTATAATACAAAAGAAGAAAAAAAAAACTCGGACCGGATCCAAAATAACTGACCAAGCTAATACGCTATTGTCAGTCATAACTAGTTCTCCAATGGCTCAACTCCCGGAGAACCCTTGAACCGTGGGTGTTAGAGCAGTGCTACAAATGTTTTGGGGCTGGTTTGCATGCTTTATGTGTCAAGTAAAGTAATGAAAAGTTAACTGTCAGTTATGTAGTCAAGCTTTAGTCAGTTGGACCCATAGTATGGGTACTCAGTTAGACCCGTTGTACGGTACACAGTTAGAACCCGTTGTATGGGTACTAGATTGGCTCTATGTATGAGCACTAGATGACACCCTTATGTGGCGTGTGTCAGTGATTTCAATTACACGAGGACAATTCAGTACGTATGGTTAGTTGTTTTGACAGTTATGCTTTATGCTCGTACAATATTATTTATGTTGTGCGAATTTTCTGTAGTGAGAATTTCAGCGGGAGTCTTTGAAAGAGGAGTCCAACTGCTGGGACCTCGGTTTGAAGGTCCCACTTTGTTCTTGTTTCCTATGAGGGACATTGCATCAAATGGTTTTGATATGTCCGAGCTTGGCTGAAGCCTTGACCAAATAGGGCCTTTCGCCTGTCTATTAGGTCTCGGGGTTTGAAAC